>NC_092153.1:32114149-32379149 GCF_045791955.1 Oncorhynchus clarkii lewisi
GACAGTGATTCAGTGCAAGGCAGACAGACAGACAGTGACTCAGTGCAAGACAGACAGGCAGACAGACAGTGACTCAGTGCAAGACAGACAGGCAGACAGACAGTGACTCAGTGCAAGACAGACAGGCAGACAGACAGTGACTCAGTGCAAGACAGACAGTGACTCAGCGCAAGACAGACAGACAGTGACTCAGTGCAAGACAGACAGGCAGACAGACAGACAGTGACTCAGTGCAAGACAGACAGGCAGACAGTGACTCAGTGCAAGACAGACAGACAGAGACTCAGTGCAAGACAGACAGACAGACAGACAGTGACTCAGTGCAAGACACTTGCACTGAGTCACTGTCTTTCTTGCACTGAGTCACTGTCTGTCTTGCACTGAGTCACTGTCTGTCTTGCACTGAGTCACTGTCTATCTCACTGTCTGTCTTGCACTGAGACAGACAGACAGACACTTATTTTTGTCCAGTTCATATCACTATTTTGGATGCATGTAAAACTACCTTCATTACCTGGAGTTTGGGGCCTCTCCTCCTTGATCTTGTCCTTTACTTCCAGCAGCACCTCTGTCTGCTCCAGTTTGGGCGTGAGGACAGTGCTGTCAGGCTCCAGTATGTCTGACTTGCTCTCAGAGCTCTCTGGGTCCAGAGGGAACTCAAGTTTGATCTGTGACACTCCAGCCACACGTGGGGACAGTGGTGGCTCAGGCTGGGGCCTGGGGACTGAGAAGGATGGGGGCAGAGTATATGTAGCATCAACAGTGGGGAGTGTGTGTTCGCTTAAAGTGCTCTCTGCTTCGGCAGGCCCCTCGAAGGCCGCTTCAGGTTCTACGTCGTACTGCTCCAACGGCCCTGTGAATGGTCCTTCTGGTGCTTTGTCTTTACCGAAGTCTTCCAGAGGACCATCCACTGGGTCCTCCTCCTGGGAATCCATGGGCAATATCTCCAAGGGTTCTTCAGCCTGTCCCTCTAGAAGCCCCTCCTCCACTAGCCCTAAGGGCGTGTCCCTTTCTAAAGTCTCTTCTCCTGGCCTCTCTAGAGCCACCTGACATGACTCCACTGGAGAGCCCATTCCCATCCCATAGCAGGGCTCCTCTTGGAGAGTGTCCTCGCATGGTATACATGAGGTGTCCAGGCCCTGCTCCAGCCCCACCAGACTAGGACTGTCCACAGACATCTCCTCTTTGTCAAACTCAAAGGACACATCCCTCTCTGCCTCCCTCTCGTCGGGGCTAGGCACGTGGGCGACAGTGTCAGAGTCACTCAACTTCTCCTCTGGCTGCTCGACATCACCCTGGTTGTGGTGGTGGGGGTGCAAGGTCATATGGGACAGCGACAGGTGCGGAGGGGGGGTGTAGGAAGGAAGGGGGCTGGCGGAGAGGTTTGTGTGCTCTGCAGCAGGCTCCTCCTCGCTCACGTCAATGTTCTTGAACAGCATGAAACTGGAGGGCAGCGGCTCCCCTGGGTCGCTCCGGGATGAGGGTATACCTAGGCAGTCGTCAAGCACTCCCCCTGCTCCGTCCTCCCTTCCCCCGTCTCCTGGCTGCTCCTCTGTGTCCAGGAACTCTGTATCAAGGGCTGGTGCCCCCAGGATGGGGTCGGCCTCGTTGAACATGCCCACGACATCTGCTGTGCCTGTGTGGTCAGTGCTCTCCCAGGGCGCCTGCAGCTCCTGTTCCAGCTCCAGCAAGGGGGCCATAAGGCCATTCTCTTCCGAGGAGCCCACCAGCACGTCGCTACGCAGCTTGCCTGAGATGATCGGGTCCATGTCGGCCGACTGCTCGCTGGTCAGCTCCCTCTGCACACCATACGAGTTGAGCATGCTCTGGCCGCCCTGCGCTGAGTTGAAGGGGAACCCGTTGAAGGCCTCCTTGGTAGACTTGCCATGGAGGGAATCTGAGGCCAGGCCCTCATGCTGCAGTGATGCCAGTTCCAATGACTCATCCAGAGGGGGGCAAACCAGGAAGCCCTCCCTTGGCCCAGACACCATACCTAGGCTGCCACCGGGGCCCGTGCCCACTATCTCTGGCGGGTGACCGTGGACGTTCGGGTGAGAATGGAAGTGGATCGAAGAGGGGATGGCTTGGTGACCGTACTCCGGCGGCTGGGGAGAGTGGCATTGGCCGAGGCCTGTCTCATAGATGCAGCAGGGGTGGTGGTGCGGTGAGGGGGCCATGCCTGCGTGGTGCACACTGGGTTGGTATCCCTGGTGATTCTCCTTCTGGACGTAGTTGCGGTGGGCCTCCAGGAAAGATAGCTGCGGGTCGTTAAGGATGTAGTAGTCAGTGCGGCTGAGGCCGTGGCGGGCCGCTCCAATCAGGAGGTCGCGGTCGTGCTTGCCACACTCCCACCACACAGGCAGGTAGAGGCTGGGCCGACACAGCTGCAGTCGCGGGCCCAGCAGTGGGTGGCGCAGCACCTGCTCCCTGACCTTGCGCAGCAGCTCGATACGGTAGAGGGTACGTGCTGCTCGCTCCTCTGTGATGGGCTCCACAAACAGGTTGTGGTCCAGAGGCCCTGACAGACAGATGGACGGCTTACTTTCGTATAAACAGTATAATTAAAATCACACCATTGCAATGTCACTACTACAGTATAAATAATACTAATCATGTCAAATCTAACACCATGCTTTTCAAAGCGCAGCTAAAATAAGCTAAATAGTGAACTATCCCTTTAAGACACATTCCTTTGGCAGAGACGATTGTTAAAGGCTGAGTAAGTCATTTTAGAAGGTTGCAGGACGCATTACTAACCAACAGTTGCAAATCCCAATAAAAATACGTAATACGTAATTACTTTCCTTGCTTTGTCTAACTACACTATCTTGAATATAGTAAATACGTTTTGTGGTTCAGAGTGCAGTATTTATTTAGTTTCATAAAACAAAAGTACGCAAGCAAGTTTCTCACTGGCTTTAGTCAGAGGGAGCAAGAGGCAAGTGCAGGGTGGTTGCCAAGAAACACGTGCCACGGAAGGGAGGCAACGTCAGTATAGCACTACAAATCCAATGACTCCATGCTAGATTGGGGACGAACAATTAGCGTGAAAATTTGTCCCTTTCAGCCCGAGTGGTGCAGTGGTCTAAGGCATTGCATCTCAGTGCTAGAGGGGTCACTACAGACCAGGCTATTCCAGGCTGTATCACTACCGGCCGTGATTGGGAGTCCCATAGGGCGGTGCACAATTAGCCCTGCGTCTTCCGGTTTGGGTTTGGCCAGGATAGGCAGTCATTGTAAAATAAATATTTGTTCTTAATTAACTGGCTTGCCTAGTTAAATAAAAGGTTTAAAAAAGCCCATTTCCAGTTTGCTTAATTTTTTGTGCAGTGCGAACCCAACTGAGACCAGGTACACTTGTCATTATCCCCACACCACTAGACTACTGCAACAACATAAACCCTCACATTGATGCCACAAAAGAGAGAATGTGTGTAGTTTCTGGATATTGATTAGCGATGGTCAAGGACGCACAGAAATTCCAAAGTGTGGAGTTTTTAGTTCAGATTATTTGTTTATAATATAGGTGATCATACACTTGGAGGCAGGCCCACCCACTGGGGAACCAGTCCCAGCCAACCAGAATTGAGTTTTTCCCCACAAAAGACCTTTATTACAAACAGAAATACTCCTCAGCACTTTACATGTTGCATTTATATTTTTGTTCAGTGTACATTATGGCATTCCCTAGGGTGACAAATTCTGGTAACTTTCCAAAAATTGGTTGGAGGATTCCTAATTTCCGGGTATTCCCTTGTTATTGCACCTTTAAGGGCAAGCTCTCAAGCTCCTCCTGTTGAGTCGTTACCTTCGTCCTTCCTGGGGGGCAATCTGCAGGCGGTGCGGCACATGGACACAAAGCTACTGAAGTATCTCTCCAGGCTCTCGTCGGTCTTCCTCTCCAACCGGGCAAAGGAGCGGAAAGGACTCCAGTCGAATGCTTTCTTCTCCGGGTCGTACACCACACCGAACGACGACACGGTGCGGTAGAAATCTGCTTGCTCACGCCGTGTCCACCTGCTCACAAAAACACAGGCCTACCATTAACCTTTGATCAGGGGGGCATGCACTGACATGTGACTGCAGTACACGGAAGCCACAAGTCAGTTGTGGGTATCATACACAAAAGAAGTCTGGTTCCAGTAAATCATTTCCCCATTGAAGTCAAATATCTTAATCCAAATAATGTTACATTAGGTCTTTGACATGCACCATATTTTAGGGGCATAGACAATGAACCAGTCCAATTCCTTCTCTAGCCTCTTGAAGGATATGTTTTGTGAAAGGTAAATAGTGATAGTTCCACCAAGCTTATTGGAGAGCTAGCAGGACACATCCTCGTATTGATATAACCATGCCTTACATATCGGTGAACATAGAGGGGGGGAAGGAGCTCGGAACCGAAAGGGAACGGGACCGAGCAGCACATAACGTAGGGGATCAATGGCATCACCCACCTTTGCTCTGACGTCATCACCCACCTTCTCTGCCACTCCAGGAAGAGAGGGTCAGGTTCGGCGGCGGCCACCGTGCAACGCCTAATCTCCTCCCCCAGCTGCCAAGACATCGTCCCCAGGCCTGCCCCCAGCCCTTCAGGTAGCAGGAAGTCGTGGCGCAGCGGCTCGCGCCGCATGAAGCGCTGGTAGGCCGTGATGAGGCGACGTAGCCTGGCCGTAAGGGCAGGGCCGGCCGGCCACAGAGGGCGACCCTTTAGCTCCATGCCCTCCTGGCCAAAGGTCTCCTGGACCATCTCCACTGAGAGTGTGTCTGCAAAGTAACAGCATCAGATCTATGCTTGTTAATCATATGCTTTTTATGACAAATTCTTACAATTAGGTGAAAATATATATTTTTGACAAAATTACATTACCTTCCTCGTAGAATAACCCACAGGAACACTTGCAGAAAATGAACTAGGTGGAACTTGGAGTTCGCAAAACCACTATAATCTTATGCACTCACAGATTCTCCAGTTTGTAAGGTGTTTTATGCAAAAATGCAAGCTGAAAGGTAGATGAACACTCACCTTGACCAACACTGTCATGCTTGTCCATTGCATCATTACTGGAGCTGGTTTCATCCTTTTGGAGCAAAAATAGACGATACAACATCACAACTCAACCTTTTTAGATATTAAATAATTGAATCCTTCATTTTCATTTAGCCGAGTCACTCAAGAGTCCATACCTTATTATCAACCTTTTCCACTCCTCCCTCCTCCTGATTGCATTCAGGATCGTCTTTCACATCCTCACTTTTGCAAGCACTAAACATTAACAATCAAGATAAAGACCACACATTTAAATCACTTTCTCCATCACCAGACTCAGCATGACCACTCAGGATTTATTAATATATTTGGGGGAACTAGATCTAGTTATTGCTGATACATTCAATTTTGGGGCTTAAAGCCATTGGTTGACATTCACATTTGTACACAGCACCTGAGATTTGGTACTGTGGATATTACTGTATGCTGTTTTTTTGGGGTCAATCCTTTAAAATGAGACTTGTGCCCTACGGTAAGGCGGGGGGTGGTTTCTTGCCTGTCAGTGAGGTCAGCCACCACCTCTCCTCCACTCTGCTCAGCTGAGAGCGCCGTGACGTCAGGCATGCCCACCCGCTCCAAGAAGCATAGCTCTGAGTCGGCCCGCATGGCATTGTATCGCTCATACCCTGAGGACACACACCAGGAGCCAGGGTTACTGAGCGCAGATGGTGATGATGGAAGTGGCTTTAGACTTAAATGTACTATCAATTTCAAATGTATGATCAATTAATCAATGACCAATAACTGATATATGGTAGGCCATTAATTACCAATCCTGATCCAAGATTTACAGAGCGAGCTACAGGCTTAAAACCTGACTCGGCTAATCGACTGATCAGCAGGACTTGGGTTAGTTGATTCAGGTGTTTTAGTGCTGGAACCAAACTTGCACACCCTGAAATTCTCTAGGACCAAGGTTGATGTAAGATCCTTTGGAATTGATCAAATGAGGGCCTTGATAAGCAGGAGACCCCAGACTAAAGGATTACCGTGTTTGTGCACTCCTAAGAGGAGAGACTTATCCGCCTCTGCATCCCACCAGCCTGCTGGGATCTCGATGTAGTCAATATCAGGGAGTGCCACCTCCAGTTTACTGCACAGATTACACATACAAACAAATCAGCCATTTACTTTGGGCTGGTTTCCCGCACAATATTCTCCTACTTCTGGATTAAAAAGCATGCTCAATGGAGAATCTGCAATGAAAGTGCTTTTGAGTACATGAATAGGCATCATCTGGGTTAAAGGAACTAGCCCTTCATGTATCAACAAGTTCATCAGTGTATATAGGAAGTGGCATGATTAATGGGTGCCCTCATGGTGCCCACTCTGTACCTGGCATGGATGCCCTCCAGGGACTGAGCAGCAGTTTCTCCCAGGACCTCCGCCTTGAGGTAGTACAGCATCCTCACCCTCAGAAGTACCCTTGGCACAACACAACACATGGACCACTCGTCGTTCTGTTATTGGACACAGCAACTGTTTTACCAGGTGCAAAGTTTACACCAGTTTTTACAGGAAGCTAAAACATAAAACTTTTTAAAAAAAAGAGCAAATGCAAAGTAAATCTAGCATAAAACTCCCTTGGCTTCAGCAATTCAAATCATCATTTCAAACAATCTAGATTTTGTACGTTTGTTTTCAAGCTCGACTTTGTAGATTTAACAACCTTAGGAATCCTATTAGTCAGTGGAGAACATGACGAGGTTCACCAACAACTGAAGGTGAATTGTGAGTAATGGGGACTCACTTGTTGCAGTGCTGCTTGAGGTGTTTCTTGTAGCTGTCGTCCTGTAGCACTACCTCTGGGTTGCAGTTGACAAGCCAGTCTGCATGCTTCATCTCGGGCACGCTCAGCTGGTTCTTTAGCTTCTTACCCTTGCGTCCCCTGGGCACTGGGGCGGACAGGCCTGCTTGTGGAAAGATATTGTTTGAGCAATACCAAGCAATCATCGTACATCAAGCAATCATCAGTAGCACACCAGTCCACATTAAAGCACATATTTGGGGATCAGAGTTGGAGCTATGGCTACAGTTATTTGGAGTCATCAAAGCACTCAAATTAACAAAAGGTGAGGATTGCTTTTTTTTTTTTTTTTTTTTTTTGTTTTACTTCATTGTTAAGTGATAGATAGAGTCGATACAAGATGTAGTACAAGATGCTGAGCAAGGGTTCAAGCCCCCAGGGGCCATTCAGTCAGGAATCTGCTTTATAGACCACAATGAGAAACGCTGGCACTACGAGTTGCTTTTTAGATCTTGATTATTAATTTGAGTGTTGTCAACATAACTAGCCATTTTGCCAGTCCTCTTTCCTCCATACGGCCATATGAGTGAATGGCAGCTTGTTTGGAGGGGATGTAAGTGAATCTCTCACCAGAATGGTTCTGCAGGTCTTGTTTATGGCCATCCTTGGCAGGTGTGATGAGGTCCCAGATAAAGCTCTTGATCTTGTCATCGCCCATGTAGTGACGCACACAGTAGACCAGTAGTGCCCGGCAAAGCACCTCCATGTCATGCTCAGCCAGTTGCCACTTGAAGCACCCGTGGGTTAGGATGTCCTTCCAGCGACCCCAGCTGTGTGGACACACAGAGAGATGGAGCGGGTGGCATGAGCACAGATACACCACAAAAAAGTGTCAAGAGTTGCTGGGATACAATAAATAAATCTGTACTCTAATGTAGCCTACTGCAGTAGGCTCTCATCGAGTCCCCACCTCCCCTTGAATACCCCCAGCCAGTGTCACATACAGTTGCAGCCAAACATATTGGCACCCTTGCACTTTTCTTAAAGAATTCCATATTTCTTCTAAAAAAAAGTTTCAAAAATTGCTTACAATTTTACTTTTGAAAATGAAGACAAATGGACAACATTACTGGCACCCCGGAGCTAGTACCTGGCTGCAGAGCCTGCGTTTCTGGCCCACTTTTAAGCAGCAAACTTCTCTAATTCATCAATGTTTGAGGGGTGCCCTTCACCAACTGCTGTTTTCAGCTCTTGCCATAGGTTATGGATGTGATTCAGATCTGGACTCTTTGCTGGTCACTGAAGAACAGTCCAGTGCTTCTTCTTGAACCATTCAAGTGTGCTTCTGACGTGTGTTTAGTTTGTTTTGTCCTGCTAGAAGACCAACCTTCAACATAGACCTAGTTTTTGGACACTGGGCAGAACATTGCACTCCAAAAAACATTTATAATCTGCAGATATCATGAGGTCTTGTAGACTTTCAAGGCCCCCAGTACGAGAGGCAGCAAAGCAACCCCACAGCATTATCGAACTTCCCCATGTTTGATTGTAGGGAGGGTGTTCATTTCTTTGAAAGCTTACATTTGGTTGTTGGTTATAGGAAGAACCCACAAATGAAGGAGAAGATATATCCTGATTGAACTTCTCAAAACCCACCTAAACAAGCCTAAATCCTGGGAAAAAATGTATGTGGACCAATGAAACATAATTAGAGCTCTTTGGCAATACAGATCAGCTGCCGATGACCAAATGAAGCATTCAATAAAAATAACACCCTCCCTACAATCAAATATGGGGAAGTTTGATAATGCTCGTGAGTGGTGAGGAGTTGACTCAAAAGAGAGAAAGACAATAGTTGAACAGTTTTGAACAAATTAATTTCTTTAAAAAATGAAGCAAGAGGGCGGCAGCTATATTTCGTTGTATTTCTTATTTTACTTTCACTTAGCTAGCGAAAGCAGCTAGTTTAGTCTACTCAAGCACCCGGCTCAAACATAGAGGGATGTTAGCTAGCTGGCTATCCAACACAGGAACTCTTCCAAGGTAAGCTTAGGGGCCTGCAGGTGTAACTGCTAAACTGCTTGCTGACTGTACTGCAAGATTGTAGTGGGTTTACTAACGCGTTAGCTACTAGAACTATGTAGACTATGATGTTAACTAATAATGGTGACAACTATGTAGGCTGTGTGTAGTGGTTAGCGGTATTTTTGCCTGGTCACAGACCGTTGGTGTGCACTGAAGTCCGCAAGTGAAGGGAAAAGGTGAGCGGAGAGCTCATAGATGCGAGAAGGAATTATAGCAACAACGATCAAAGTGATCATGCTGTTTGTATGACTGCTATGAAAGTTTGCGTGTGATCCGAGGTGTATTCATTCCACCGATTCTGTTTAAGAATGTTTCTTCAAACAGAAGCAAACGGAACGAAGCGGGGATAAACATACCTGAATTTATCCAATAGAAACTCGTTTGCAACTATTGGACTAATGATTACGCCCTAGATCAGTTGTATGCAGGCAAGAGTGTGCAAGGCGTTATTGAATGTGTCACTTTCTGTCAACTTAATTTCACACATTTCGACATCTGCACCTATGTTCTAAACTTTCATTCATAGGCTAGGTTGTAGCAACCTCATAATGGGTATAAGGAAAATTTGAGTATCATGTAGTAGCCTAAACCTGTTGATGTTACATTGAGCTTGGTGAATGGAATACGAATGACAGTCATCCAATATGCTGTAATAGAAATAAGGCCATTCTCATTAAAAATAATAGTCTTCCCTCATCTTAAACGGCACCGACCACCAATGCTATGGACAGATCTGAAAACAGCAGTTGGTGGAGGGAACCCCTCAAACATTGAAGAATTACAGCAGTTTTCTGCTGAAGAGTGGGCCAAATTGCAGCACAATCATTGATGGCTACAAGAAGTGTTTGTCTGCAAATATCTTGGGCAAAGGCTGTGTACTAGCTTCAGGGTGTCAATAATTTTTCCCATTTCTTTATTTTTCTAACTTAAGGTCAAATAAAATATAATTGTTTCTGCAATGTTTAAAATCCCCTAACAAGGTGTGGAGACCAAACTTTCAACTTTTCAACTTATTTTAGAAGATGTCGCCATTTTGATCTCCATATCAAATCATTTCGGGGTAACGATTAAGTACTGAGCGGGGAGGGGAAAACTGAAAACGACCCATTATTGGCAGTGGTTTGGAACACTCTTTTCTATGGGTCAAAACTCTATCCCACCAAAACAGGCTGAAATTTCAGGTGTTCTTTTCTAACAGCTCTTACAATAAAAGAGCTGGAAAAAACTGATAAAACACACACAAAAAATCACGTTTTGGACTGCACTGGGCCTTTAAAAATAAGTGCAGGGGTGCCAATATATTTGGCAGGGACTGTATTTGATGTATTCCACAACTAGCACACCTGATTCAACGAATGAGGGGCTTGGTGATTAGTTGACCAATTGAATCAGTTGTGCTAGTCCCGGAATATGTCAAATAAATGGTACTGACTGGGGGTTACTCAACACTGGCCCACTAACTCCGCGGTAGCAAGTAAGAGTGCTGACTAAGGTACAATTTGAGGGTACTTAAGCCAGTGAGAAAGCACTTACATTTCACAATAATAATGAATAATAATAATAATTATTATTATTATTATTATGATTATTATTACAGTATGGCCCAATGAAAGTGTGACTGGGGAATGTTAGATGTGATAAAATAACCCGAATATGAGCAGGTTCTTCTCGACGCGGAAGCATTCGGCGCGGAGGTAGCGTCTGTTCCTCTCGCTGAAGCGGCGGGTGCGACAGGGCCTCTCTTCTGAGTCGCTGTCCAGCTCAGAGAACTCCATCAGCTCGTCGTCTTCGAACGAGTTGTAGTGACGAGTCTGCTTCCTCACACGAGGTGTATCAATCACCAGGCTCTCCTGTGAGGGAGAGGGGGTGGTAGTTCATATTCAGGTTTTACTCCAGGTTTTATGGACACACAGTTCATCTAGCCATACAGACATTATATGAACCCATGCACAGCACAGTACACACACCCCAAACACATGCCATACTGTGTACGGATGCCAAACAAATCCATGCGCAGAAAAGTCAAGATGTAGGCCTATACATAAGTGTACACAAACTGCTAAAACCACATACTCAGGCCCCAAAAAACGTACATTACTAACATACAGTTGAAGTTGGAAGATTACATATACTTAGGTTGGAGTCATTGAAACTCGTCTTTCAACCACTCCATAAATTTCTTGTTAAAAAACTATAGTTTTGGCAAGTCGGTTAAGACATCGGCTTTGTGGATGACAAGTCATTTTTCCAACAATTGTTTACAGACAGATTATTTCACTTATCATTCACTGTATCACAATTTCAGTGGGTCAGAATTTTACATACACTAAGTTGACTGTGCATTTATACAGCTTGGAATTTTCCAGAAAATGATGTCATGGCTTTAGAAGCTTCTGATTGACTCAAATGATGTCAATTAGCCTATTGGAGGTGTACAAGTGGACGTGTTTCAAGGCCTACCTTCAAACTCAGTGCCTCCTTGCTTGACATCATGGGGAAATCAAAAGAAATCAGCCAAGACCTCATAAAAAACATTGTAGACCTCCACAAGTCTGGTTCATCCTTGGGAGCAAATTCCAAACGCCTGAAGGTACCAAGTTAATCTGTACAAACAATAGTGAGCACGTATAAACACCATGGGACCACCCAGCCGTCATACCGCTCTGGAAGGAGACGTATTCTGTCTCCTAGAGATGAACATACTTTGGTGCAAAAAGTGCAAATCAATCCCAGAACAACAGCAAAGGACCCTGTGAAGATGCTGGAGGAAACAGGTAAAAAAGTATCTATATCCACAGTAAAACCAATCCTATATCGACATAACCTGAAAGGCGGCTCAGCAAGGAAGAAGCAACTGTTCCAAAACCGCCATAAAAAAGCCAGACTATGGTTTGCAACTGCACATGGGGACAAAGATCGTACTTTTTGGAGAAATGTCCTCTGGTCTGATGAAACAAAAATAGAACTGTTTGGCCATAATGACCATCTGGAAGAAAAGGGAAAAAGGAGGCAAAAGGGAGATGCTTGCAAGCCGAAGAATGAGGGTGGCAGCATCAGATTGCGGGGGTGCTTTGCTGCAGGAGGGACTGGTGCACTTCACAAAATAGAAAATGATTTGGATATAATTGAAGCAACATCTCAAGACATCAGTCAGGAGGTTAAAACTTGGTCGCAAATGGGTCTCCCAAATGGACTATGACCCCAAGCATACTTCCAAAGTTGTGGCAAAATGGCTTAAGGACAACAAAGTCAAGGTATGGAGTGGCCATCACAAAGCTCTGACCTCAATCATGTAGAACATTTTTGGGCAGAACTGAAAAAGCGGGTGCGAGCAAGGCGGCCTACAAACCTGACTCAGTTACACCAGCTCTGTCAGGAGGAATGGGCCAACTTATTGTGGGAAGCTTGTGGAAGGATACCCAAAACATTTGACGCAAGTTAAACAATTTAAAGGAAATTCTACCAAATACTAATTGAGTGTATCTAAACTTCTGACCCACTGGGAATGTGATGAAAGAATAAATAAATCATAATAATTCTCTATTATTATTCTGTCATTTCACATTCTTAAAATGAAGGGGTGATCCTAACTGACCTAAAACAGGGAATTTTTACTAGGATTAAATAATTGGAATTGTGAAAAACAGTATAAATGTATTTGGCTTAGGTGTACGTAAACTTCCGACGTCAACTGTACACACACACACCCCTCTCTGGGGCACAAAATACATACGCAGCACACTAACACACACACACACACACACACACAGCAAGCTGTAATACACACCACACAGAATTAATTCAACTGCAGCCTCTCCTCCTCCCTCTGCTTCGCATGCTGCTTTTTCCTCACTCATTAATGCAACACATCTCTTCGACAGAGTGACGAGTGCCAGATATTTAAACTGTTTTGCAAGGCCTCTTCCCCCTTCTTTTCTAGCCCGCATTCGAAGTGATCTGCAGGGACATGCGGGACCGGATATTTCTGGAGTCCCTCCAACACCATGGAGCTGGTTATCCCTAGTCAGGGATAACCGGTAGCCCCATAGTGCCCTTCCTTAGTTCCCCTCCCTTCCCCTTACCTTCTCTGCTTTGGAGTCAATCTCCAGCTCTGTTATTTTGGCCCATTTCTGCCAGAAGTTGGGATCGTCCAGGGAAATGTCAGTTCTGTTTCCAGAAGACACAAAGCTGGCCTGGATATGACAAGGAAAACAAAAGCGTGCACACACATCAACCTGACTGGATCTATGCAAGTAACATACACAGATGTGCTGAGAAAGCTGTTAAGGCGTGAAATCAGACGTTGGTGAGAGTTGCATCTCCCTTTCACCACCCACTCAGGGGAAACTGAAACTTGTGGTGACTGGCTAACATGTCATTCTTCCGATAGTTACAGACTACCTGGATTGTGATAGTTTTAGGATTAAGGTTTAATCTATAAGGGAGGGGTAGAGTTTACCTTGGCAAAGGTAAAACCCTTGACACTCAAACTTAAATTTCCTCATTGTAGTTGAGCACAATGTAATCAAATCTCAAACCATCACCATCCAGCAAAGTAAAAGACTAAGGTTGAAGGGTAAGGTTTATAATTGAGTTACCCTTGGCAAATGTGGAGCTCTGTCAGGATAGTGATGGTCGAGATATGGGTCAGGGGTTAATGGTTTGAGGTGTAAGGGTTTACCTTGGCGAAGATGGAGCCCTTGCCCTCTGTCTGGATGGTGATGTTCTGGGTATTAGTCAGGGGTTAGAGGTCAGAGGTATAAAGGTTGGGGTTGCCTACCGTCTTGATATTGACAGTCTGGATATTAGGGTCAGGGGTTAAGAGGTCAGGGATATAAGGATCAGTGTTAACCTTGGCGAAGGTGGAGCCCTTGCCCTCTGTCTCGATGGTGATAGTTTGGGTGCGGCGCTGCAAGATCTGGTCGATGTCCTCCTCGCAAAACTTGGAGCCCTCGTCCTCCTCATCCATCAGTGCGCCATACGCCCCCTTTCTCAGCAGGTCCTCCACCTCAATCTTGGTCATCTGCTGCGCCTTTAGGACACCATGCACCCCCCCCCGTTAGTTGGCAGCCATAGCAACAGCTCTCAGATCAGCTGGACCCAATTACAGATCAGGCTTGGGGTCAATTCCATTTCAATTCAGTCATTTAACTGAGCTAAACTCAAATACTCCTTAATGCTTTTCAATTACAAAAAGTGGAATAGGAACTGGTACTTTGTTTAGTCCCTGAATAGAATACTTAATTAAATGGTTAAAAGTTTTATAAAAAAAGTGTGTAGGTGTACAAAACCCCCCTTAGCATGACCACTGACAACTATTTGTGTTGTACTGCTAAACCGGCAACAAAAGCATTGAGAGGGAGTGTGGATGGCCATAGAAATCTCAAAGATTACTCTGTGAAGGTGATACACAAGTGAGCTACACATTTTTATTCATAAATTATAATATAATCTCTATACACTTCTACATGAATGTGAATGCTACCATGATTACACATAATCCTGAATACATCGTGAATAATGATGAGTGAAAAAGTTAGGCCCACAAAAATCACCCCCCTGAAAAAAAAAAAAAGTCTTATTGTAATAGTGAGAGGTTAACATGTCTTGGGGGTATGATATTTGTGCATCTAACTTTCTCACTCATCATTATTCACGATTCATTTAGGATTATCCGTAATCATGTTAGCATCCACATGAATGTAGAAGTGTTTATAAACATTGTAATTTTATTGACATTTAAAAGTGACTCCAAAATGACAAATTATTTACCATTACTCTATATTGGGCACAAAATAACCTGAAACAAATAAAACAAAAAGCAAACGTTGTACTACTTTAATACCAGTGGTGGAAAAAGTACCCAATTGTCATACTTGAGTAAAAGTAAAAAATAACTTAATAGAAAGTAAAAGTCGCCCAGAAAAATACTACTTGAGAAAAAGTTTTAAAGTATTTGGTTAAAAATATTCATAATTTCACATTCCTTATGTTAAACAAACCAGACAGCACGATTTTCTTGTTTTTAAAATTTACGGATAGCCAGGGGCACACTCCAACACTCAGACATAATTTACAAACTAAGCATTTGTGCCAGATAAGAGGCAGTAGGGATGACCATGGGATGTTTTCGATGTGTGTGAATTGGACCATTTTCCTGTCCTGCAAAGCATTCGAAATGTATCTTTTGGGTGTCAGGGAAAACGTATGGAGTAAAGAGTACACTACATTTAGGAATGTAGTGAAATAAAAGTAGTCAAAAATATAAATAGTAAAGTACAGATACTAACTATTTTGCCATTTTTTCAGGGATGCAAACTGGTGAGGGCGCACTGAAATATGCAAAACAATTCTGCTGGGGGGAAATGCAGGTTAACTAATTAAACAACTAAGAATATGATCTACAGTCATGGCCAAAAGTTTTGAGACTGACACAAATATTAATTTTCACAGTCTGCTGCCTCAGTTTGTATGGTGTATTTGCATATACTCCAGAATGTTATGAAGAGTGATCAGATGAATTGTAATTAATTGAAAAGTCCCTCTTTGTTATGCAAATGAACTGAATCCCCAAAAAACATTTCCACTGCATTTCAGCCCTGCCACAAAAGAACCAGCTGACATGTCAGTGATTCTCTCGTTAACACAGGTGTGAGTGTTGACGAGGACAAGGCTGGAGATCACTCTGTCATGCTGATTGAGTTTGAATAACAGACTTGAAGCTTCAAAAGGAGGGTGGTGCTTGGAATCATTGTTCTTCATCTGTAAATCATGGTTACCTGCAAGGAAACACATGCCGTCATCATTGCTATGCACAAAAAGGGCTTCACAGGCAAGGATATTGCTGCCAGTAAGATTGCACCTAAATCATCCATTTATCGGATCATCAAGATCTTCAAGGAGAGCAGTTCAATTGTTGTGAAGAAGGCTCCAGGGCGCCCAAGAAAGTCCAGCAAGCGCCACGACCATCTCCTAAAGTGTATTCAGCTGCGGGATGGGGCACCACCAGTACAGAGCTTGCTCAGGAATGGCAGCAGGCAGGTGTGAGTACATCTGCACGCACAGTGAGGTGAAGAATTTTGGAGGATGTCCTGGTGTCAAGAAGGATAGCAAAGAAGCCACTTCTCTCCAGGAAAAACATCAGGGACAGACTGATGTTCTGCAAAAGGTACAGGGATTGGACTGCTGAGGAATGGGGTAAAGTCATTTTCTCTGATGAATCCCCTTTCCGATTGTTTGGGTCATCCGGAAAAAAACAAGGTGAGCGCTACCATCAGTCCTGTGTCATGCCAACAGTAAAGCATCCTGAGACCATTCATGTGTGGGGTTGCTTCTCAGCCAAGGGAGTGGGCTCACTCACAATTTTACCTAAGCACACAGCCATGAATAAAGAATGGTACCAACACATCCTCAGAGCAACTTCTCCTAACCATCCAGGAACAGTTTGGTGACGAGCAATGCATTTTCCAGCGACTTGCCATAAGGCAAAAGTGATAACTAAGTGGCTTAGGGAACAAAACATCGATATTTTGTTCCATGGCCAGGAAACTCCCCAGATCTTAATCCCATTGAGAACTTGTGGTCAATCCTCAAGAGGCGGGTGGCCAAACAAAAACCCACAAATTCTGACAAACACCAAGCATTGATTATGCAAGAATGGGCTGCCTTCAAACAGGATGTGGCCCAGAAGTTAATTGACAGCATGCCAGGGTGGATTGCAGAGGTCTTGATAAAGAAGGGTCAACACTGCAAATATTGACTCTTTACATCAACTTCATGTAATTGTCAATAAAAGCCTTTCACACTTATGAAATGCTTGTAATTATACTTCAGTATTCCATAGTAACATCTGACACAAATA
Source organism: Oncorhynchus clarkii lewisi (assembly GCF_045791955.1). Taxonomy (NCBI): domain Eukaryota; kingdom Metazoa; phylum Chordata; class Actinopteri; order Salmoniformes; family Salmonidae; genus Oncorhynchus; species Oncorhynchus clarkii. The sequence continues at coordinate 32,130,893 of NC_092153.1, forward strand.
TCTAAAGACACTGAAGCAGCAAACTTTGCGAAAATTTATATTTGTGTCATTCTCAAAACTTTTGGCCACAACTGTACATGGTCAGTCTCTGTGTGTAAAATAAAGTGGTTAATGTGAACCTAACACACAGCTAAAAATGTCTTGAGAAAAAAAACAATACACTAATATTGCAGTTAGCCATAACAGCCTTTATAATAGAACGCGTGTGACCACACACACATACACATCTAAAAATTGCACTTAGGGAAATAAACCCTCTTATTAAGTAGAAATAGAATGAAACAAACAAGCATCCTATTTTTGCTCTATTATAGTGGTCACTATAGTAGACTTTGATCAAGCGCACAAGGCTAAATGTGTGCAAAAATAAAGTTCACTGAGTAAAGAAATGTAATAACCCCCCCTCAATCACACAAGTGTTACTGTCAAGTTCAACACAACAAAAGCATTATTTTTGAGCTACACTGCACACTTTCTGCCTGTGGACATCTGTTCAATGTGTCAGCAGACCATGATACCCTTTGTTGGCATAATTGATCTCTTTCAGGCAGAGTACACCTGGCATTCCCCTTTTTATCCACTGTATTGAAAAAGCAAGAAGGGGGGAAGTGTGTGGTGTTCCTTTTGGCATCCAGCTTAAGCCAGGCCCGGCTCCAGCGACATTTAAATATTTAATAAGCAATGCCTCATTTTCACCTAATTCTCTCATTCTGAAAATTAACCACAATACTGTGCAGGGAAAACATTAGTTCATAGTTCACAATATCGGTGAACATATCGGAATCGGACGATATTAGCTAAAAATGCCAACATCGGCCCGATATCTAGTTTAACGCCGATGTGCAAAACATGACGTAATGACGCCACATAAAATTTTGAGCAACACGTGAAACACAGCATTCCTAACCTAGCCCACAATGTCTGCTGTGTGGATCGAGCAGTCATTTGAAAGAGTAAGAACATTTCAGCGAGACAACTCAAAGGCGAAATCCATTAACGCCAAGATAATGGAATTCAATGGCCCTCAATCAACTGTTCTCTGTTGTGGGTGATGTTGGCTTTCACCGACTGGTCGAGCACCGGTACACAATACCAAGTGCTCTATTTTTCAAATGTTGCCCTACCGGAGTTACACAGTAATAGCGTCACTGCTATTAGCTTCACGACTGACATTTGGACCAGCGATATCAGCCCCATGAGCATGCTGAGTCTGACAGCCCAGTGGGTTGTCGAGGATTTCATACTGAAGAAAGTCATATTGCAGGCTCATGAATGTGCTGGTTGTCATACAGCTACTGCCATTTCAATGGCATTTGAGAACATGTTTGAAACTTGGAAACATGAACACACTAGCTAGCTCCATTCAAACAACTGACTTGAGAAATAAGCTCATCAACTGCGCCTGCAGCAGACGTGATACCCTCGGTCATGGCATTGAAACGCCTGCTGAACAAAACTGCTGACACAGGCTGTGAACAAGCGAATCGGTGGCATTCTCTCTTTACTGTGTCGCCTCGATGCTATGTACAAGGACCGCTACTTCGATGCAGACAAGAAACAGGGTTTACGTGAAATATAACATACACAGCTGGACAAGATGGAAACAGACACAGTGATAGTGAGCACGGAGGAAGAGAGGCCACGGACACAGAGCTGAAACTTCACTGTTTGACATGTATGATGAAATCCTGGTTGAGAATGAAACTGAACAAATGAACAATGAAACAGCACAGCAATTAAGTGAAAGAAATAGGTTTTGATTATGTTTTACTGGTAATGGGGACATACGTAAATGCCAACAAAATAACTTTTTGGTTAGTGTGGTGTGTATGTAACCTTTATTTAACTAGGCAAGTCAGTTTTTATTTACAATGACGGCCCGGACAATGCAGGGCCAATTGTGGGCCGCCCTATAGAACTCTCACATCCGGCTGTGATTGGTACAGCCTGGATTCGAACCAGGGACTGTAGTGACGCATCTTACACTGAGATGCAGTGCCTTAGACCGTTGCGTCCATGTGTGTGTGTTAACTATTTAACTGTACTAGAATGCTTAAACAGGCCGCTAAAATTGTAAATATCGAATGTGTTATTTTTCCGCAGTTCATATGTGCTATTCGGGAACCTTGGGATGTCCCTTCAATCGGATACAGCAGTTCTTAGCCTTTCCCAGAGGGTCCGTGCTATTTGGAAACCTTGGGATGTTCATACCTCAAGTATAAATGTAAAATGGTTACGTTTATTGTCTGTTTAGGGTAAGGACATCCCAAGGATTCCGGATCGCAGTGACCGTTCATAGAGTGAGAGACTAGCACGGTATTTGAGAGCTCGGCGGCGACACAGATATTCATTTTATATATATTTATTTACAAGCTGCAGAAGCGATTTTCACATGTCTGCCCAGATAGTTTCCTTAGAGACAATTAAAATCATTACCAAGATGTCCTTGATCCAATTGAGGAGTAAGTAGGCTATATTTAAGTTGTGATATGGTAAGGAAACATTTAGGCCTACTGTGTTAAGGCACATATGGTTTATTTGAAAATATTTTTTTGTTCATAATGAGTTGATAACATATTGTCGAAAGTAAGTAGTAAATATTATTTACTGTGTAGATAGCGGAGTAGGCAAGTGTACAATAACGTAATTTAATGTGCTCGTATTATTTATTTAACGGATGAATTTAATTGTAAATGAGAATACACACGTGGTGCTATAGGATATAAATATTTTACATTGTAATACATTTACCCCTACATGCCATTGGGTGATGGAGCTATGGGTTATTTTCCACTGTCACTAGGCCTATACATTCTACACTCAAACTGAGTCGGGGATTGTGAGGTTCTGTGTTATGCACTATAGTCCGTTGCCATATCATATGTGATTGAATATTATTTTCTGTTGGCTTGTGTGGGTGTATGTGTTATGCAACATAGCTGACTTGAGACATTGTTAACAGTTTCAGGGCCATGGGCCTTTCTCGTGATGGAAAAATACAGAATAACATAAAAACGGACACATACAGAACATAGTGTAGCAAACCACAGACTGTTTTTTGTTAGAACTCAAACTTAACAATAACAGAAACCAGATATGTGATAACGGTATCTAGGGAATGAGCGCATAGATACTCTACACAGCAACAGTTACATCTATCAACTGGATAGCCCGGGGGCTGGTACCAGCTCTTACGCCAACAATCAACGATAGGCTGGGTGAGTCTAAACCACGCCCAGTCTCTACTCTGACAGGCCGGCTCGGAAGCAGGAATTACCTCTGTTCAAATAACAACAGAATGCAGCAAGTGACTGAAGAAAGAAAATATTAGTTTGCATCCCTGTTTGTTACATTACAGCCTTATTCTAAATAAAATTTTCCTCAGCAATCTGAACACAATACCCCGCCTCGAAATTGAGCTCAGATGCATCCTGTTTTCATTGACCATCCTTGAGATGTTCTACAACTTGATTGGAGTCCACCTAGTAAATTCAATTGATTGGACATGATTTGGAAAGGCACACACCTGTCTATACAAGGTCCCACAGTTGACTATGCATGTCAGAGCAAATATCAAGCCATGAGGTTGAAGGAATTGTCCGTAGAGCTCCGAGACAGGATTGTGTCAAGGCACAGATCTGGGGAAGGGTACCAAAACATTTCTGCAGCATTGACGGTGCCCAAGAACACAGTGGCCTTCATCATTTTCAAAATGGAAGAAGTTTGGAACCACCATGACTCTTCCTAGAGCTAGCCACCCGGCCAAACAGCAATCGGGGGAGAATGGCCTTGGTCAGGGAGGTGACCGAGAAACCGATAGTCACTCTGGCAGAGCTCCAGAGTTTCTCTGTGGAGGTGGGAGAACCTTCCAGGAGGACAACAATCTTTGCAGAACGCCACCAATCAGGCCTTTATGGCGGAGTGGCCACTCTTCAGTAAAAGGCACATGACAGCCCGCTAGAGTTTGCCAAAAGGCACCTAAAGAGAGACAGACCATGACAAACAAGATTCTCTGGTCTGATGAAACCAAGCTTCAACTCTTTGGCCTGAATGCCAAGCGTCATATCTGGAGGAAACCTGGCACCATCTCTATGGTGAAGGATGGTGATTGCAACATCATGCGTTGGGGATGTTTTTCAGTGGCAGGGACTGGGAGACTAGTCAGGATCAAGGGAAAGATGAACGGAGCAAAGTACAGAGAGTTCCTTGATGAAAACCAACTCCATAGCGCTCAGGACCTCAGACTGGGGCGAAGGTTCACCTTCCATACTGTGAAGAAGTAGTCTCAGAATGGTCTTGAGTGGCCCAGCCAGATCCCGGACTTGAACCAGATCGAACATCTCTGGAGACTTGAAAATAGCTGTGTGGCGACACCCCCTATCCAACCTGACAGCTTTGGAGAGTCTGTAGAGAAGAATGGGAGAAACTCCCCAAATACAGGTATGCCAAACTTGTAGCATCATATCCAAGAAGACTCAAGGCTGTAATCACTGTCAAAGATTCTTTAACCTCATGAAACTCTGGGGGCAGCATTTCATTTTTGGATGAAAAACGTTCCCGTTTTAAACAAGATATTTTGTCACAAAAAGATGCTCGCCTATGCATATAATTGACAGCTTTGGAAAGAAAACACTCTGACGTTTCCAAAACTGCAAAGATATTGTCTGTGAGTGCCACAGAACTAATGCTACAGGCGAAACCAAGATGAAATTTCATACAGGAAGTGAGCCAGATTTGAGGCGCTGTGTACCAATGTCTCCTATATGGCTGTGAATGCGCAAGGAGAGAGCCTACACTTTCTGTCGTTTCCCAAGGTGTTTGCAGCATTGTGACGTATTTGTAGGCATATCATTGGAAAACTGACCATAAGAGACTACATTTACCAGGTGTCCGCTGGGTGTCCTCCGTCGAAACTATTGCGCAATCTCCAGGTGCGCTCATTTTTCCATTTTGAAGAGAGGAGAAACCAAACTGCCAGGAGTGACTTATCATCGAATAGATATGTGAAAAACACCTTGAGGATTGATTCTAAACCACGTTTGCCATGTTTCTGTCGATATTATGGAGTTAATTTGGAAAAAAGTTTGACGTTATAATGACTGAATTTTCGGGTTTTTTTCTTAGCCAAACGTGATGAACAAAACGGAGCGGTTTCTCCTACACAAATAATCTTTTTGGAAAAACTGAACATTTGCTATCTAACTGAGAGTCTCCTCATTGAAAACATCCAAAGTTCTTCAAAGGTAAATTATTTTATTTGAATGCTTTTCTTGTTTTTGTGAAAATGTTGCACGCTGAATGCTACGCTAAATGCTACGCTAGGTATCAAAACTTACACAAATGCTTGTTTTGCTATGGTTGAAAAGCATATTTTGAAAATCTGAGATGACAGTGTTGTTAACAAAAGGCTAAGCTTGAGAGCTAGCATATTTATTTCATTTGCGATTTTCATGAATAGTTAATGTTGCGTTATGGTAATGAGCTTGAGGCTATAAATAGGATCCCGGATCCGGGTTTGCTCATCGCAACTGGTTAACAAAGTACAGAGTCCTTATGTAAATGTGATAATTCGGTGACATTTTTAATACAGTGCTCAAAAAAATAAAGGGAACACTTAAACAACACAATGTAACTCCAAGTCAATCACAATTCTGTGAAATCAAACTGTCCACTTAGGAAGCAACACTGATTGACAATACATTTCACATGCTGTTGTGCAAATGGGATAGACAACAGGTGGAAATTATAGGCAATTAGCAAGACAATAAAGGAGTGGTTCTGCAGGTGATAACCACAGACCACTTATCAGTTCCTATGCTTCCTGGCTGATGTTTTGGTCACTTTTGAATGCTGGCGGTGCTTTCACTCTAGTGGTAGCATGAGACGGAGTCTACAACCCACACAAGTGGCTCAGGTAGTGCAGCTCATCCAGGATGGCACATCAATGCGAGCTGTGGCAAGAAGGTTTGCTGTGTCTGTCAGCGTAGTGTCCAGAGCATGGAGGCACTACCAGGAGACAGGCCAGTACATCAGGAGACGTGGAGGAGGCCGTAGGAGGGCAACAACCCAACAGCAGGACCGCTACCTCCGCCTTTGTGCAAGGACGAGCAGGAGGAGCACTGCCAGAGCCCTGCAAAATGACCTCCAGCAGGCCACACATGTGCATGTGTCTGCTCAAACGGTCAGAAACAGACTCCATGAGGGTGGTATGAGGGCCCGACGTCCACAGGTGGGGGTTGTGCTTACAGCCCAACACTGTGCAGGATGTTTGGCATTTGCCAGAGAACACCAAGATTGGCAAATTCGCCACTGGCGCCCTGTGCTCTTCACAGATGAAAGCAGGTTCACACTGAGCACATGTGACAGACGTGACAGTCTGGAGATGCCGTGAAGAACGTTCTGCTGCCTGCAACATCCTCCAGCATGACCGGTTTGGCGGTGGGTCAGTCATGATGTGGGGTGGCATTTCTTTGGGTAGCCGCACAGCCAGAGGTAGCCTGACTGCCATTAGGTACCGAGATGAGATCCTCAGACCCCTTGTGAGACCATATGCTGGTGCGGTTGGCCCTGGGTTCCTCCTAATGCAAGACAATGCTAGACCTCATGTGGCTGGAGTGTGTCAGCAGTTCCTGCAAGAGGAAGGCATTGATGCTATGGACTGGCCCGCCCGTTCCCCAAACCTGAATCCAATTGAGCACATCTGGGACATCATGTCTCGCTCCATCCACCAACAGACTGTCCAGGAGTTGGCGGATGCTTTCGTCCAGGTCTGGGAGGAGATCCCTCGGGAGACCATCCGCCACCTCATCAGGAGCATGCCCAGGCGTTGTAGGGAGGTCATACAGGCACAAGGAGGCCACACACACTACTGAGCCTCATTTTGACTTGTTTTAAGGACATTACATCAAAGTTGGATCAGCCTGTAGTGTGGTTTTCCACTTTAATTTTGAGTGTGACTCCAAATCCAGACCTCCATGGGTTGATAAATTTGATTTCCATTGATAATTTTTGTGTGGTTTTGTTGTCAGCACAGTCAGCACATTCAACTATGTAAAGAAAAAAGTATTGAATAAGAATATTTAATTTATTCAGATCTAGGATGTGTTATTTTAGTGTTCCCTTTATTTTTTTCAGCAGTGTACATTTGCAGGAATTTCTAAAAACCCGTTTTTGCTTTGTCATGTAGATTAATGAGGGGGGAATTTTTAAAATTAATTTTAGAACAAGGCTGTAACTTAACAAAATGTGGAAAAAGTAAATGCAATGTACGTGAATTTGTTGCAATACTTTTGGTCCCCTAATTTGGGTAGACTATGTACAAAAAGTTCTGTAATTTCTCAACGGTTCACCCTCAAATTAAAAAATGAATCATTTCAAATCCGATGAGCCACAAAGCAACAAAAAAAATATGTAGCTGTCCCAATACTTTTGGAGCTCACTGTATACAAAGACAATCATCCTTCATAGTATAACCTAGTCCTAGATCTGTTTGTGCTGGCATGACGATGGGAGGATGACAATAGGAGTTGGCAAGACAGCACAAACATATGGGACCAGGCGATCATAGCAGACACTCACCCCATTGAGGCTGCCCTTTCGATTAATGTCCTGCAGCACAGCCTTGTCTAGACCCAGCTTCAGACTGGCTTTATCAAACATCTCCCTCTCATAGGAGTTCCTGGTGATCAGCCTGTACACTTTCACTGCTTTACTCTGGCCGATGCGGTGGCAGCGAGCTTGGGCCTGGCAGGGACACAAAACAGAGCAGTTTCACACACACACGGCTTGAAACAGTTATTTTACACTGGCATTCAAAGTTTAAAGTACACTGAAATGCCTTTCTTGCAAGCACTAAATACATCAAGGCAGTAATCAATATCAATGTAGTACAAAAAAAAGTTGAATAAAAATATGAACATTGTGTGAGTAATATTTTTCCTTTATACACATTCTGCATGCCCACATGAAATAGCTATTATACCATTTCATACCGTATGAAATTGTATCCAAAGCGACTTACAGTAGTGAGTGCATACACATACAGTGGTGTGTGTACCCAGAGGGAATCAAACCAACAATCCTGACATTGCAAGCGCCATTCACTATCAACTGAGCCACACAGGACAACATGAAAGCATGAAATCAGGAAATGAGTATAACACTTCTTAGTCCAGTACTAGGTTTTTAGTCCAGGACTAGGTTTAGTCAAGGTCCGAAAAGTGGTGCCTAACCTGTAGGTCGTTCTGGGGGTTCCAGTCCGAGTCGAAGATGATGCAGGTGTCTGCAGCGGTCAGGTTGATGCCCAGGCCCCCAGCACGGGTACACAGCAGGAACACAAAGCGGTCCGAGTCCACCTTACAGAATCTGTCGATCGCTGCCTGGCGCAGGTTACCCCGCACTCTGCCGTCGATGCGCTCATAGGTGTACCTAGAACCACACATATAACTTATGAACATACTGTAGCAACCTCAACCGAACGACCTCGTCAAGAGGTTCGGATCTCTTGGCGTAACGGTGAAGGTGTTGGGCTCACAGTCAGGTTTGAGTACTGGTCGGGCTACCCCCGAATTCGCTACAATACATACAGTACATATTATGTATTCAAACATATTCATTCATACTGTGTTTTCATTTAGATTTTTTTGTTGTTGCAATATTCATATTGTATCTCCAATTAAAATGCTTGGTCACCTCTTACACTGTATATTCCAGTTAAAATCTCCTACGGATCATAGATATCCTGTAGAAATGTGTGTCTAACACAGATTTATCATTATGTTATAAAGTCACAGCCATTAATATTGTTCTACACATGTGCCTTTCCTGTTGTTCTTGGAACTGTCCAGCAAAATCATATATTTTTCCCTACTTGATAAACTCAACACAATTGCAGTCTTCGTCCGACTCTTTTTAGACTAGAGCAGAGGGTGAGGGGGATTGTGATGTGCGCACACAGAGCAGAGCTTGAGCCCAGTCCAGCAACCCCAAACCCATCCCCAGCCACACTCTCAACTCTATCCTCAGCCCCAACCTAACCTCCTCTGGATGAGGTAGTCCTCCAGGATGTCCAGGCAGCGCACCATCTGGGAGAAGACCAGCACCTTGTGGCCGCCAGCAATCAGCTTCGGCAGCAGCTTGTCAATAAGCACCAGCTTCCCCGCTGCCTGAATCATGGCCTGGAGCTGGAAGTCCCAAGCATCAGGGCTGTGCGTTTTCCTGAAGCTATCCAGGATCTTCTCCTCCGCACCTAGACATGTCCAGAGAAGATAAGGGAGAAAAAAGGTCTACTTAAAATGCATTGTAGAGAACCTTGTGAAGGTCAGAGAAAATCGGTATGAAGCTATTTCCATAAAGTCAGGGTGGAATTCAACTCAGTCCATATATAAAGGACTCTACAGGACTATGGATGCTAGAAGGAATACAGGTCAGGTCACGAGCCGTCGACTCGTTTTATAATTAACCTGTTTGTGGTAGGGGGTAACATTTCTACCCAAACTGAACTGCCTCCTACTCTGTCACAGATCCTAATATATGCATATTATTAGTAGTATTGGATAGAAAACACTGAAGTTTCTAAAACTGTTTGAATCATGTCTGAGTATAACAGATTTTATTTAGCAGGCGAAACCCCGAGGACAAACCATTCAGATTTTTTGTATTTGTATTTTAAGTCACTGTCTATTCAATACTTTTTCATGGGGAATCCAGAATTCTAATCGACTTTCCTGCAGTTCCCAGCGCTTCCACTGGATGTCACCAGTTTGTAGAAATTGGTTGAGGTTTTTCCTTTGTGTAATGAAGAAGTACTATAGCTCAGAACGAACGTCAGTTCATGTGTACCTTTTGATAGAGGCGCGTAACCAGAAAAGTAGCGTCAGTTTGTTTTGCTCCTGTATTGAACACAGATCATTCTGTCTTCAATTTGATCGATTATATACGTTTAGAAATACCTAAATTTGTATTACAAAAGTCGTTTGAAATCTTTTGGCAAAGTTTACAGGTAACTTTTGCGATATTTTGTAGCGACGTTGCGTAAGTTGGAAGCGGTGTTTTTCTGGATCAAACGCGCCAAATAAATGGACATTTTGGATATATATCGACGAAATTAATCGAACAAAAGGACCATTTGTGATGTTTATGGGACATATAGGAGTGCCAACAAAATAAGTTTGTCAAAGGCATGATTTACAATTTATTTCTGCGTTTTGTGTCACACCTGCAGAGTTGAAATATGCTACTCTCATTGTTTACGGTTGTGCTATCGTCAGATAATAGCTTCCCCCCAAAAAGCCTTTTTGAAATCTGACATGTTGGCTGGATTCACAACGAGTGTAGCTTTAATTTGCTATCGTGCATGTGTAATTTAATGAAAGTTAGATTTTTCTAGAAATGTATTTGAATTTGGCGCTCTGCATTTTCCCTGGCTATTGGCCATGTGGGACGCAAGCTTCCCATCTACCCAAGAGAGGTTAACATTTTATTATGAACTATGAACTACGAACATTTGTAGAGCGTGTGTGTGTACGTGTGATGCGTGCTTTCATTTATGTGTCCACACGTCACCTTTGATCAGGTAGGGGTGGTTGCAGCACTTGCGCAGCTCCATCATGGTGTTGATGAGGTTGGGCATGTTGTGCTGGTTGGCCCCCTTGGCCAGGAAGGTGAAGTTCTTTTCCAGGATGGCCCGGTAGTACTTCTTCTGCATGTTGGTGAGCTCCACCTCGATGATGGTCTCCTCCTTGGGCGCCAGGTTCTTCTCCACGTCATCCTTCAGCCGCCGCAGCATCATGGGCTTCAGGATGGCCTGAAGCTTCTTCACCTGGAGGAACAGGAGATCAGGGTTGGTGTAAATTCCATTTCCAATTCAGTCAATTCTGGATGTACATAAATTGACTGAATTAAATTAAAATTGACCCCGACCCTGGGGGAAGAGGACAGAGTTGGTCAGGATCTGATGGTCTGCAGTAATGATACTTAGCAATATGTTAAGTTTAGACTCAGACAAAACAATTGTTTGTTTAGTCTGGGCTGGACAACCAAGAGGCAAGTAGCCTAGCAGTTAAGAGCGTTGGGCATTCGAATTCCAGAGCCAACTAGGTGAAAAATCTGTCGATATGCCGTTGAGCAAGGCACTTATCCAAAGGGACTTAAATGAAGCATTTAAGGTTAAGGCAGTCTGCTAAATTATTAGAATGAATGTATAAAATTGCCGTAGACACAACAATAACTTACAGTGGCGCAACTCATAACAATATGTTTAAATTATCTGCAGAAGAAACTATTTGATAACACGGATTCAACAACTGCTTGATGATGTAAAATGCACTTTGTTTTGTTCAGTAGCATTAGTAGTAGTAGTAGTAGTCATTAAGTGTAGGAGGAAATTGCTGAAGGGTATCTACGAGTAAGAATCAACATTCCCATGGATTCCTGTATATTCCCATTGCAAGTTTCATATATATTCCTGTAAATTCCCAAGGAAAGTTACCCACTTTTCCCCACATTTTTTCCACCCTAAAAGGGTACCCCTGAGAAAATCACCTGTTCCTCGGTCTTCAGATCTCCAAACTCCTCCAAGAAGAGGCTCTCTGAGGGGAACTGTAGGGGCTCCAGGAAGTTGAGCAGACTAAAGAGCTCCTCCACTGAGTTCTGCAGGGGGGTGCCTGTCAGGAGGACCTTGTGTTCCTACAGGAGTTAGGGTTCATAGTTTTTGTTCATGACACTCAAAGACAACTTGGTATGCATCATCCGACTCAGAGATCCTACTCTGGCTGATTACATTTTGTATTTTTCTGCTGTACTTCCCTCTTGACCAAGGGGGGGCATCCATGCTACTATCAGCCTTGGCTGGTGCTGAACTGAATTGACTACAAAGAACAATGCAGATGGTCAAGAGTTAGCTAGCTACCCCCTCACCAGGTTCATGAGCTTGAGGCCCTCCAGGAGTTTACAGTTGCGGTTCTTGAGGCGGTGGGCCTCATCGATGACCACGCAGCGCCAGTGGATCTTCTTCAGCTCCGGGCAGTCGGCCATTATCATCTCAAAGGTGGTGATCACTCCATGGAACTTGTACCCGCCCAACACTACATTTCCCTATACACAGAGAAAGACAAAGGAGGAAGAAAAGGAAAGATTGGGGGGGGGGGGGGGGGGGGATAAAACATTTGATCAATTATTTACACTGCTTTAAAACCGATGAATGCCGTGAATTTGCCCTACAGGAAGGCAGAAGCAAAAACAGTTCTGGCCGTAAATAAGTGTAATCCTACCATGGTAAAATCAAATTTCAGTGGCAACACATTGCGGTCCTCCCTGATCAAATAACCAAATGCATAATATTCGTCATTCCGATGTGCATTCCATAATGCCAGGCGTTCTCTGTGAAGTTGTTCCATCTCGGAACGCTAGAAGACAATAATCAAACCTGCAATTGTGTTTGCTGCCACACGGCACTCTGTGTCCCCTTCACCACAGCAATCATTCAGTTAAGATTTCTTCGGGCCTGAGCTGGAAGTGGGTCACGGACATTGCTCATCCATTAAAGCTCTCCTCCATTACTTCAAACACCTTACCTGGAGACTAAACATGAGTTTGTTAATACCACTCGAGAAGCATGGAGTGCAAATATTGTCAGTACCATGGAAACACATTTACCGAGATACTAGTAGCAAGGTTCTGCTACGTTCTCTAATGAGGGTGGAAAATTCACTTTTCGGTCCTCCAGCCACTGTGGCAGGTAGATTTTAAAAATCTACCAGCCACTCAGATTTCTTTACCAGCCCAAATATTTTTGCGACATAATTACACCTCCCAAAAAACAAATACGGATGAGCATGCTTTGTTTTTCTAAAACAAGAAGTAATTGCTTCATTTCATTTCATTTTTGTGACCTGAGTCTTTTAACCAATGTATGTTAAAATAAATAATTTAGATACAGTAGTAAAAACAGAAACAGTTCTACAACTGAACATCAAAAATCAACAAAATGCCTACCCTGCCACAAAAGGCTGAGTGATATGGCTTATTTATTATAGTTCAGGGCTCTACTCTGACATTTTTCTTTACAAGGATTACAAGAATCAACTAAATGCCTACCCTGCCACAAAAGGCTAGTGATATGGCTTATTTATTATAGTTCAGGGCTCTACTCTGACATTTTTTTCTACACGGATTACAAGTAGAAATGAAGCACACAAATAGAGAAGAGCTAAAGTATGAGTGTTTAAATGATAATAAATTACTAAAAGTTATATACGTTTTTAGGAGTGATCCATGCTCAAATCAAGCACAATCATTAGGTGAGAATATTTCGGTTGCCCCTTTAAGGGATGGGCCATTACCGTGGTAACTTGGGCACTCGCTGGTCTATGATGAAGAAAATCTCCAACTGTGATGTCTTCCAAGCAGCAGACAGTTGCAGCAAACTCAAACGAACATTGAAAAATATTATATAACTGGACAAGAAACACGAGGACAAAGTCCCACTATAGTTGCCTTTATTGTCAATTTGACCAGCGGCGACCAATCATTCAGGGCACACCTGTTTAGCTAAAACATTTTAATTTAAAAAAAATTTTTTTTGTTATACAAATAAATAGCCTGTTTTCCATGCTATTCTGGCATTAATTCGTGTCATATATCTGTTTGCAAACAATGTAGGAAAAAAAAATATCCTTAATAATGAAGCCACATACAAACATTGTCTCTGAGTAAGGCAGCTCCAAAAAGCAGGTGTTTCAGCCTAGCTCAGTGCTTTCTGTCACTCATTGGGACACTACATCACTGTAGAATTTATAGGGAGAGCTAAGCAGTTCAAGCCCCTTTGGGTGCTGCCATAGATTTACAGTAGAAATGCCCATCCAAGAAGGCTCAAGGTCATTGGCCACAGATAAATGACATCAAATCACATTATATCTACAATCTCTTTGATTGTGCTGAGCATGTCAACATCATACTTTCAAAATCTTAGCTAGCTAGACAAGCAGCCATCATTACAAATCATTAGGGTTGCAAAGGGTCGGAAAGTTTCCATGGAAAGTTAAGCCCGGTAATTTTTCTTAAATTCAGCAAAAAAAGTTTGCTAATAACAGTAGAGCACCCCCTTATCCACACCGAAGGGACAGCAGTGGAGAAGGTTTAATGTTTTAAGTTCCTGGGCGTACACATCACAGACAAGCTGAAATGGTCCACCCACACAGACAGTGTGGTGAAGAAGGCGCAACAGCGCTTCTTCAAACTCAGGAGGCTGAAGAAATTTGGCTTGTCACGCAAAACCCTGACGAACTTTTACAGATGCACAATCAAGAGAATCCTGTCAGGCTGTATCACAGCCTGATATGGCAACTGCACCGCCCTCAACCGCAAGGCCCTCTAGAGGGTGGTGCGGTCTACACAACGCATCACCGGGGGCAAACTACCTGCCCTCCATGACATCTAAAGATTGAGAAACAGCTTCTATCTCAAGGCCATCAGATTGCTAAACAGAAATCACTAACTCAGAGGCTGCTGCCTACATTGAGACCTAAATCACTGGACACTTTAATAAATGGATCACTAGTCACTTTAAACAATGCCGCTCTAAATAATGCCACTTTAATAAATGTCTACATATCTTACATTACTCATATCACATATAAATACTGTATTGAGACCCAATCACTGGACACTTTAATAAATGGATCACTAGTGACTTTAAACAATGCCACTTTAATATTGTTTACATATCTTACATTACTCATATCACATGTATATCCTGTATTTTATACCATCTACTGCACCTTGCTCATGCCGCTCAGCCATCGCTCATCCATATACTTATATGTACATATTCTCATTCACCCCTTTAGATTTATGTGCATTAGGTAGTTGTTGGGAATTGTTAGATTACTTGTTAGATATTACTGCACTGTTGGAATGAGAAGCACAAGCATTTCGCTACACTCGCATTAACATCTGCTAACCATGTGTATGTGACCAATAAAACTTGACTTGAACCTTTTTTTGTGGGATACACAAGGCAATTATAGGTCTTGTGGCATATTTTGGTTAAACTAGCCCTAATTCAATGGAATTGCAACCCTCTGCATACACAGTGCATTGTTCCATCACATGTACAGCTAACTAATGAGATGCTATTGAGCCTACACTACAACACTGTCTGAGCCAAGGACTACATGCTTTCTGGTAAGTTTTGATTACAATACTGGGTGGGGTAAATATATTTTATATGACATACATGATTTTTGTTAACTAGTAAATAGTAGCCTACAGAAAAGTGTGTTTAAATAATTTGTAATTTGTTAACAATTTCTGCTAGTTAGTTTTTGCTACCATGTGGGTTTTAGCTTGATTGAGCCTGCTAACTGTGGAGTGGTAATTCACCTGTTTCCATACATGTTTCATTTTAAAACATTTATATTACAAAGGAGTTGCTTAATCTAACTACTTAACTATTTATCTCTACATGGAACTGTATTTGGGTTTTAAAAAAAAAATGAAAACATTCTAATCACTACAGGAAAATGCCACGGTCACTATCTGATGTGTGGAAGCATTTCACAGCAGCTAATGTAGAAGGAAAAGCTGTGTACATTTGCAAATACTGTGCCAAATCATTTGTGAAGAATACAACAAAGATGCAGAATCATCTGGCCAAGTGCATAAGGTTCCCTCAGCGCTCACAACAAGAAACCTCTGACAAAAGTTCCTCTACTTCTATTCGAGGTGAAAATGATGAATCATACACCTTATCGATAGCAACAGCTCATGGCCCTCCTGGAATCAGAAGTTGTTTTAACTTATTGGAAATACGTAGTCAGAGAAATGCTGATGAATGTCTTGCTCGAGCTGTGTATGCAACTGTTTCACCTCTGATGCTCACAGACATTGTGTATTGGAAGAGATTTCTGAATGTTCTTCGCCCAGCATACATCCCTCCAACTAGACATGCTTTATCTACTAATTTGCTGGATGCAGAGTTCAACAAAGTTCAAGTGAAGGTCAAGTAAATCATAGAGAAAGCAGACCATTGCAATCATCTCTGATGGGTGGTCGAATGTTCATGGGCAAGGAAAAATTAACTACATAATCTCCAACCCTCAACCAGTATTCTACAAGAGCACAGACACACCAGTCTCTACATTGATGACTGCCTTCAGCTCATCTGCAATGACCTTGGACCACAGAAGGTATTTGCACTGGTGACAGACAATGCTGCGAACATGAAGGCTGCTTGGTCTAAAGTGGAGGACTCCTACCCTCACATCACACCCATTGGCTGTGCTGCTCATGCATTAAATCTTCTCCTCAAGAACATCATACAAAGTATTGAGATAAACTTTTGTTATTGAACAAATACTTATTTTCCACCATAATTTGCAAATAAATTCATTAAAAATCATACAACGTGATATTCTGGATTTTTTTTTCTAATTTTGTCTGTCATAGTTGAAGTGTACCTATGATGAAAATTACAGGCCTCTCTCATATTTTTAAGTGGGAGAACTTGCACAATTGGTGGCTGACTAAATACTTTTATGCCCGTTAATTCCCATATATTCCCACAGAAAGTGTCCACCTCTGAATAATCCCCAAAATGTGCAACCCTACAATTCATGTCGACAATGTACTAGAAAATCCTTTTCAATCCTAGTCATATGAAGGGAAATTATAGGTCAAACAAACGTGTTCTTCGGCCATTGGAAATTAACATTACACAACAAGACGAATGAGTGGTATGGAAGGAATCAGTTACTAACTGCGAGAGTTGCAAAGCAATCAATATTTGACTTCCCCTGACTGCTATATTCGGTAGAGAGTGTGTGTGGTTCAAGTCTGGGTTTAAACCCCTAGTCGATTTCCGCGGGCCCCAGCGCATTCGGAAAGTATTCAGACACCTCGACTTTTCCCACATTTTGTTTAGAGCGTTAGAGCGGTGGACTAGTAACGAAAGGTTGCAAGATCGAATCCCCGAGCTGACAAAGTACAAATCTGTCATTCTGCTCCTGAACAAGGAAGTTAACCCACTGTTCCTAGGCTGTCATTAAAAATAAGAATTTGTTCTTAACTGACTTGCCTTGTTAAATAAAAGGTCAAATAAAAATTACATTCTAAAATGGATATAATCCATTTTTCCCCCCTCAATCTACTCAAAATACCCCATAACGACAAAGCGAAAACAGGTTTTATTGCATAAATATTCAGACCCTTTGCTATGAGACTCAAAACTGAGCTCAGGTGCCTCCTGTTTCCATTGATCATCCTTGAGATATTTCTACAACTTGATTGGAGTCCACTTGTGGTAAATTCAATTGATTGAACAAGATTTTGAAAAAGGCACACATCTAAGGTCCCACAGCTTGACAGTGCATGTCAGAGCAAAATAAACCAAGCCATGACGTCGAAGGAATCGTCTGTAGAACACCGAGACAGGATTGTGTCAAGGCATAGATCTGGGGAAGGGTACTAAAAAAAAATGTATGCAGCATTCTAGGTCCCCAAGAACACAGTTCTAGCCAAACTGAGCAATCAGAGGAGGGCATTGGTCAGGGACATGACGAAGAACCCTATGGTCACTGACAGAGCTCCAGAGTTCCTCTGTGGAGATGGGAGATCCTTCCAGAACGACAACCATCTCTGCAGCACTCCAGCTATCAGGCCTTTAGAGTGGCCAGACTGAAGCCACTCCTCAGTAAAAAGGTACATGATGGCCTCGCTTGGAGTTTGCCGAAAGGCACCTAAAGGACTCTCAGACCATGAGAAACAAGACTCTTTGGCCTGATGCCAAGCGTCATGTCTGGATTAAACCTGGCATCATCCCTACGGTGAAGCATGGTAGTGGCAGCATCATGCTGTGGGGAAGTTTTTCGGCGGCGGGGACTGGGAAACTAGTCAGGATCGAGGGAAAGATCAATGGAGCAAAATACAGAGATCCTTGACGAAAACCTGCTCCAGAGCGCCAAGGACCTCAGACTGGGGCGAAGGTTTACCTTCCAACAGGACTACGACCCTAGCTTCTGGACAAATCTCTGAATGTCCTTGAGTGGCCCAATCAAACATCTCCAGAGAGGCGTGAAAATAGCTGTGCAGAGACGCTCCCCATCCAACCTGACAGAGCTTGAGAGGATCTGCAGAGAAGAATGGGATAAACTCCCCAAATACTGTTGTGACAAGCTTGTAGCTTCATACCTAAGACTCGAGGCTGTAATCGCAGCCAAAGTACTGAGTAAAGGGTCTAAATACTTATGTAAATGTGATATTTATGTTTATTTGTAATACATTTGGATGTTTTATTTTTATAAAATGTTTTTGCTTTGTCATTGTGGGGTATTGTGTGTAGAACTGATGAGGAAAAAATATATATTTAAAAAAATGGTCCATTCTAGAATAAGGCTGTAACATAACAAAATTTGCAAAAAGTCAAGGGGTATGAATACTTTCCAAAGGCACTGTACATCCAGCAGACAAGCAAAGGCTCACCCTTTTGTCTTCTGAAGATTCATACATACACAGCTTCTGTTCGACCCATAGGGAAAAAACACATTACATCTGCATATCTTGTGTAGATTCAAACACACGTACACAGTGGTGCAATTTCATACATACACATTCAATGGCTCACCTCAGGAACCTTTGCATTTTAGTATGCATGTAGACTGCATCTGCCCAGCATAGTCTCACATCCACACATACCCTCACACATGCACACACCATTGTCTCACCTGCTAGGTACATCTCGCAGCTGCCTACTGTCTCACACACACAGACCATGTTAGCTCACCTGCTGGGTACATCTCGCAGCTGCCTACTGTCTCACACACACAGACCATGTTAGCTCACCTGCTGGGTACATCTCGAGCTGCCTACTGTCTCACAAACACAGACCATGTTAGCTCACCTGCTGGGTACATCTCGAGCTGCCTACTGTCTCACAAACACAGACCATGTTAGCTCACCTGCTGGGCCTGCTGGGTACATCTCGCAGCTGCCTACTGTCTCACACACACAGACCATGTTAGCTCACCTGCTGGGTACATCTCGAGCTGCCTACTGTCTCACAAACACAGACCATGTTAGCTCACCTGCTGGGTACATCTCGCAGGTGCCTACTGTCTCACACACACAGACCATGTTAGCTCACCTGCTGGGTACATCTCACAGCTGCCTACTGTCTCACACACACAGACCATGTTAGCTCACCTGCTGGGCCTGCTGGGTACATCTAACAGCTGCCTACTGTCTCACACACACAGACCATGTTAGCTCACCTGCTGGGTACATCTCACAGCTGCCTACTGTCTCACACACACATACCATGTTAGCTCACCTGCTGGTCCTTGTGGTACATCTCACAGCTGCCTACTGTCTCACACACACAGACCATGTTAGCTCACCTGCTGGTCCTTGTGGTACATCTCATACTGGTGGATCATCTGGCGGCTGATCTGGCTGCCGTGGTAGACAATGACGTTGATCTCAGTCCAGGTGCGGAACTCCCTCTCCCAGTTGGTGATGGTGGAAAGGGGGGCGATAATGAGGAAGGGTCCCCGCAGGCCCATGGAGAACATCTCAAAGAGGAAGGTGATGGACTGGATGGTCTTCCCAAGGCCCATCTCGTCAGCCAGGATGCAGTTCTTCCTGTATAGGAAGAGTCGGGAAAACATGGTGATGTCAAACACACAAAAATATTTTCATCAAAGAAAACTAAAAGGGTTGAGGGGTGACAATCAGTGGCCTGCTGAGGGAGAGTAGAGCTAATCTCCGAACCTAGAACCAAATCTCATGAGTGCCTGCATGCCAACTCGGTTTGATTTTGGGGGGGGCTGAGGTTTTCAAAACTGTACTGAACGGAAGTAACAGATAAGTAACAACTGTCATGAAGCCTCTGCCAAAGCCAGTCCCCAGCACCTTCCCAAGAAGCCCACCTGTTTACAATCCAGGCTGCACAGAATGACAACATGTCATGGAGGCATCTGATGTTTTGGATGCAAATATTTCACATGTTAGTAGTGCAAAATTAATCCACCACCGCACCAGAAGATATCGTCCCCATCTCAAACTTGACAGATTAAATGTTAATAGTCTGTCACAAGAGTTAATTTTAACACCTGATCTCCCCCTTTTGGTCATGCCTGGTTTCAATGTGTTAGTAGTCTATCTAGGATGCTAACTGTCCAAAAATGTATGAAGGGGGCATGGCGTTTTATGACAGAGGAATTTCACCACGTGCTTTTGCAGCATGTGCTATTCACCATGTGTTAACATATGTTTTGGGTCTTTGATTTGAGTGAGTGAGTGAGTGAGTGAGTGAGTGAGTGAGTGAGTGAGTGAGAAACAATTACAGAGGCATTTGTGTGAACAGTAACCTGTTCGGTAGTATTATAATGTAAGAGTTTGGTAGTATTATAATGTAAGAGTTCTAAACTTCAACATTCAAAAAAGTATTTTACACACATCACGTGTCCATTACAAACTATGCAAGAATCGGAATGCATAATCTGTCACCAGTACTTGAAAATGTGTAAATAAAACAGTAAATACATTATGCTCAATACATACGGTATGCTTACAACAGAAACGACAACACGATATAGAGAAAATAAGGCACTTACTTTTATTGGAACTCACATGTCCAATGTTATTATTTGTGAGGAAAAAAAGCAATCAAGGCAATGTGAGCACCAACCAGAAAATGTGCCAGGGGGAAAAAAGTTTGTGCTAGACTGTGCAAATTTCTGCATACTTGATCTGGGGTAACAATAGGGAGGTGCTTGGTCTCTCATTGAAGAGGGAAGTTTGTCCGGTTCAGTAAAGCCTCAAACAAATTGTCCGCAAACAGTGAAATGGGCTACATTCTATGTGAATTAAAGTTGAAATATAGTCTAGAGATAATTATTAGGTAGCGTGTGTCTTGATTTGAGAGCAGCGCGTGTTTTACTATCCTGTTGCGTAAAAATCAAATTTTGGAACAGTGCATTCTGATATCATGCGCATAAAACAATAACTCAGACTGGGGTGACCGTTAGAGCTATTTGGAATTCACATGTGAAAAGGTTAATAAGCTCAATGTACTGAGTAAAAGCCATATTGGATTTGTACCAAAAACATTGCACGATCGATCATATATACACCCTACATACCCTGATAGATAAACAAGTCCACAAAAATATACGCTTTCTTTATCGACTTCCAAAAAGCATTAGATTCTATTTGGCATAGAGGACTGTTCTACAAATTTATTGAAAGTGGTTGAGGGGGTAAAACATATGACATAATTAAATCAAAGTATACTGGCAATATGTGCAGTATCAAAATTGGAAAGAAAATGACAGAATTCTTTAACCAGGTGCGGGGCCTTCGACAGGGTTGAGCACGACGCTCTTCAATATTTACAATATCTCTATTCTATAAAAATCCTCAGCCACTGTGTTTGTCTCCACAATTCAGAGGTTAAATGCCTGCTCTTTGCAGATAACCTGTGCCTGCTGTCAGCCACAGCACATGGCCTATAGCAGAGCCTGGACCTGCTAGAGCAGTACTGCCAGACCTGGGCCTTGGCAGTAAAATATTGATTTTCCAGAGAAGATCCAGATCTCCAGGTACAAATATATAAAGAATTGCACAGACTACAATTACTTTGGTTTAAAAATAAACTCAACTGGACACCTAAATGAGGGTATTCTACACCATTAAAAATTAATTAAAATTGAAATACCAATTAAAATTTTGACAAAACAAATTGAATGTGTCAATGAACCAATTGCACGTTATGGCAGCGAGTTGTGGGGTACACTTGCAAAACAAGATTTCACACGATGGGACAAACACCCCACTTTAACCCTGCATGCAGAGTTCTATAAGATTCTCCAACATGTCCAGAGGAAATTTAGGCCAATAGCCACTAGTAATAAAAATACTCTCATATCATTACCAAGCCCTGCAATGCAAGATCTGAGCAAAGACAAGAGTCGACTTATCCAGCTGGTCCTGGTGTTGAGTTCACAAACCTGTTCAACGAGCACACTGAAGCCTCAGGACCAGAACAGCCAATCAATCAGAATAAACCAAATTACAACAAAGTCAAAACAAAACTACATTACCTATTGGGAAACAAGCACAAAGCAAATTGCAGTGCTATCTGGCCCCAAATTGACAGTACACCATGGCAAACTATTTGACCACGGTGACTGATCAAAACCTTAGAAATACGTATTTCCTCACACATCAAATTACATTTTATTAGTCACACGTGACAAATACAACAGGTGAAGGAAGACCTTACAGTGAAATGCTTACTTACGAGCCCCTAAACAACAATGCAGTTAAAAAATATATATGGATAAGAATAAGAGATAAAAGTAACATGTAATTAAAGAGCAGCAGTAAAATAACAATAGCGAGACTATATACTGGGGGGTACTGATAGAGTCGCTGTACGGCGGCACCGGTTAGTTGAGGTAGTATGTACATGTAGGTAGAGTTATTAAAGTGACTATGCATAGATTGCAACAGAGTAGCAGTGGTGTAAAGAGGGGGAGGGGGGGCAATGCAAATAGTCTGGGTAGCCATTTGACTAGATGTTCCGGAGTCTTTTGGCTTGGGGGTAGAAGCTGTTTAGAAGCCTCTTGGACCTAGACTTGGTGCACCGGTACAGCTTGCCGTGCGGTAGTAGAGAGAACAGTCTATGACTAGGGTGGCTGGAGTCTTTGACAAATTTTTAGGGCCTTCCTCTGACACCGCCTGGTATAGAGGTCCTGGATGGAAGGAAGCTTGGCCCCAGTGATGTACTGGGCCGTTCGCACTACCCTCTGTGGTGCCTTGTGGTCGGAGGCCGAGCAGTTGCCATTCCAGTGCTCTCGATGGTGCAGCTGTAGAACCTTTTGAGGATCTGAGGACCCATGGCAAATCCTGAGGGGGAATAGATTTGGTTGTGCCCTCTTCACAACTGTCTTGGTGTGCTTGGACCATGTTAGTTTGTTGGTGATGTGGACACCAAGGAACTTGAAGCTCTCAACCTGCTCCACTGGAGCCCCGTCGATGACAATGGGGGCGGGCTTGGTCCGCTTTTTCCTGTAGTCCACAATCATCTCCTTTGTCTTGATCACGTTGAGGGAGAGGTTGTTGTCCTGGCATGAGTGAACAGGGAGTACAGGAGGGGACTGTTGGGGGCCACTGACGGGCCACTGTGTTGAGGATCAGCGTGGCGGATGTGTTGTTACCTACCTTTACCACCTGGGAGTGGCCCGTCAGGAAGTCAGTCAGTTGCAGAGGGAGGTGTTTAGTCCCAGGGTCCTTAGCTTATTGATGAGCTTTGAGGGCACTATGGTGTTGAACGCTGGGCTGTAGTCAATTAATAGCATTCCCACGTGTTCCTTTTGTCCAGGTGAGAAAGGGCAGTGTGGAGTGCAATAGCGATTGCATCTGTGGATCTGTTGGGGACGCTATGCAAATTGGAGTGGGTCTAAGGTTTCTGGGAAAATGGTGTTGTGAGCCATGACCAACCTTTCAAAGCACTTCATGGCTAGATGTGAGTGCTACGGGTCGGTAGTCATTTAAGCAGGTTACCTTAGTGTTCTTGGGCACAGGCACTATGGTGGTCTGCGTAAAACATGTTGGTATTACAGACTCGGACAGGGAGAGGTTGAAAATGTCACTTGCCAGTTGGTCAGCGCATGCTCGCAGTACACATCCTGGGAATCCGTCTGTTGACCTGTTTAAAAGGTCTTAATCACATCGGCTGCGGAGAGCGTGATCACAGTCTTCCAGAACAGCTGGTGCGCTCATGCATGTTTCAGATTGTTTATCTACGAGAAGTTTTTAGTGGTGGATTACTACCTGAGCAGTAAGTCTACTATTCATGAGGGGGACTATGTATATATTTGGGGGAGGAGGAGTTGCAGTTTTCTTACCTGTTGTACCAGTTGAAGAGCAGCCAGTTCATTCCCTCCAGCTGGTACTCTCTCAGCTGGTTCCCGTTTCGATAGTCTTTGGATTTGTCCAGCTTCTGCCACTTGTCTGGCTGAGGTCTTTCCTACTCAGAGTGCACACGTGCGCACACACACACGGATTGGCAATCTCAAATAACAGCATCACACACACATTAAGGTCGACTGGACAGGTACACGTACTGCGCACGCCCACAAATGCACAGAATACCTGACCAACTCTCAGTCACACACAGACGCATCAAAAGCTACTCTTCAAAAACAGAACATCCAATTCAGACACATTGCTGATTGTTAATTAAACATTTTAAACAAAGGAACAAATGTTGTAAATTACAGGGGAAGGAGTTACTCTTTCCCACTCACCACAAATTTGAATTCAGGGATTCTCTTGATCTCCTCAAACTCCCGAATCTTCACTGGGTCCACATCTTCCTGAAGCTCCCATGTAGCCTCCTCATAGGACAGGGAGCACCACTTCACCAGGTAGTGTGTCACCTCCTGTAAACACACACATGCATGCATGCGAACACAGCGAGACAGTGACAGTCAATGAGTCAGACACAGACACACAGAATTAGCCAGTGAGTCAGTCAGATACACTGACTGAAGCACGTGTGTCCGAACACACAAACACCCCTCACTTGTCGTGAGCAACTGGCTTTCCCTGGCTCACCTCTCCTGTCTCTGTGTCTGTAGTGATGGCCACCTCCAAAACTCTATCCACTTCTATGTAGTCAGGATTAAAGAGGTCTTCATTCGGCTACATGGAGGAGTAGACAATCAATATCATCCTTTTCATGCGATTCCTTACATAGCTATGCATTTATTTTTTTATGTCATATGAAAATGTATTGAATGGCTATGATGGGACAGTTTTTTTTATTTGTATTGGTGTACATTTGTACTTCGCAGAAAACGAAATATATGTTTGATGCTAAATACAGATACCACTACAAAAAAAATCCACTGTTGCAGCTTAGCCATACAGTACATTTTCATATGACATAAAAACAAATAGTTTTATATACATAAAATCATGAAATTATGTCAGAAGAACATAAGAGTAGCCTCACCTCAACAAATATGTGCTTCATTTGGGCATGCTTAGTCCTGAAGCGCTTGATTTTTTGCTGGATGCGAGGGTCCTTCTCCAACTCCTCCAATGTCGCCCATTTACAATGCAGGTAGGAGCTATGAGCAAAAGGTAGGATGGTTCAATTAAAATATTCAAGGGGGCAAGGGGTACATTGACCTTCAACTTTATTGAAATGAGAGTAATTAGGCAAAAGGGTAAAAAAGCAGTTTGCACACCTACTCATTCAAGGGTTTTTCTTTATATTTAATATTTTCTACATTGTAGATTAAAAGTGAAGACATCACAACTATGAAATAATACACATGGAATCATGTAGTAACCAAAAAAAAGTGTTTAACAAGATTTTTCAAAAGTAGCCACACTTTGCCTTGATGACAGCTTTGCACACTCTTGGCATTCTCTCAACCAGCTTCATGAGGTAGTCACATGGAATGCATTTCAATTAACAGGTGTGCCTTGTTAAAAGTTAAATTCCACAAATTATTTCCGTATACATTTCCTGAGCTTTCTTATATCTCTCAGATATACAGTATGACAGACACTT
Organism: Oncorhynchus clarkii lewisi; assembly: GCF_045791955.1. Lineage (NCBI taxonomy): Eukaryota > Metazoa > Chordata > Actinopteri > Salmoniformes > Salmonidae > Oncorhynchus > Oncorhynchus clarkii. The sequence goes on from NC_092153.1 coordinate 32,156,478, forward strand.
CAAAACATACTTCCTTTTGATTTTTGATTTTACTATCCGTTTTCCCAGGTATGAATGTAATCTTCAATGTGTTTATATGGGCTAATTGCAGTAAGGCCAAATTCAATGTTTCATCAAATAATTTGTAGGTTTTTTTTATACCTACATGGGTCCTACATTTCAAAATCAAATAGAAAAATGATCCATGGAATGACTATCTTAAAACAATCCATATGTTAGCTTAGTAGACCCCTCTGTCCACAGTGTGGACTCTTAGAGGTTAAAAAGCAATCCCACAGTATAAAAACATCAAGTGGAGGATTTAAGAACATAGAAATACATTGAACACAGCTAAACATGAGAAAATGCTCACTTTGAAAGGTGCAGCTATGAAAACCTTGAGCGCTCGAACATGTGTCATACACCAAAAAAACAGACCGTCTGTTGACAGACCGACCATCTGTTATCAGAGAGACCAATGTTATTGGGGTCTTCTACCTAGCTACTGTTAAGCACACTTACAAATTTCTGTACTTGACATAGAACTCCTCCGACTCCTCAGTTGTATCCTCAGGGGACGCCTCAAAAGAAGAGGAAAAAAAACATAAAATAATCTTATCCACGCACACCTTGTTGCTAGTGTCTGTGTGTGTGTGCTTGTTAATGTCAGGCGGCAGGCATACTTCTTTCTTCACAGTTCGAACCGACAGGATTTTCTCAATAATGTTTGCCTCATCTTCAGGGGGCTCCTGCGACAGGGGGGAGAGGGGGCATTACTCACACAAGGTAAAAAAATATATTTAAAAAAGTGTGTGCTTGGGCATACTAAGGGGGACACTGAAACAGCAAGCAAAGACATCAGGATGCATTGCAGCTTTGATTTTGCTCAACAAGTCAGCAACATCTCCTCCTTTATACTGATGGACATAGACAGATGGACAGATATAAACTCAGCAAAAAAAAGAAACGTCCTCTCAACTGGGTTGATTTTCAGCAAACTTAACATGTGTAAATATTTGTATGAACATAAGAAGATTCAACAACTGAGACAAACTGAACAAGTTCCACAGACATGTGACCAACATAAATGGAATAATGTGTCCCTGAACAAAGGGGGGGAGGGGTCAAAATCAAAAGTAACAGTCAGTATCTGGTGTGGCCACCAGCTGCATTAAGTACTTCAGTGCATCTCCTCCTCAGACTGCACCAGATTTGCCAGTTCTTGCTGTGAGATGTTACTCCACTCTTCCACCAAGGCACCTGCAAGTTCCCGGACGTTTCTGGGGGGGAATGGCCCTAGCCCCCACCCTCCGAGCCAACAGGTCCCAGATGTGCTCAACGGGATTGAGATCCGGGCTCTTCGCTGGCCATGGCAGAACACTGACATTCCTGTCTTGCAGGAAATCAAGCACAGAACGAGCAGTATGGCTGGTGTCATTGTCATGCTGGAGGGTTATGTCAGGATGAGCCTGCAGGAAGGGTACCACATGAGGGAGGAGGATGTCTTCCCTGTAACGCAAAGCATTGAGATTGCCTGCAATGACAACAAGCGGAGTCCGATGATGCTATGACAAACCGCCCCCAGACCATGACGCTCCAGAGTACAGGCCTCGGTGTAGCGCTCATTCCTTCGACGATAAACGCGAATCCGACCATCACCTCTGGTGAGACAAAACCGCGACTCGTTAGTGAAGAGCACTTTTTGCCAGTCCTGTCTGGTCCAGCGATTGTGGGTTTGTGCCCACAGGCGACGTTGTTGCCGGTAATGTCTGGTGTAGACCTGCCTTACAACAGGCCTACAAGCCTTCAGTCCAGCCTCTCTCAGCCGATTGCAAACAGTCTGAGCACTGATGGAGGGATTGTGTGTTCCTGGTGTATCTCAGGCAGTTGTTGCCATCCTGTACCTGTCCCGCAGGTGTGATGTTCAGATGTATCGATCCTGTGCAGGTGTTACACGTGGTCTGCCACTGTGAGGACGATCAACTGTCTTAGGCGCTGTCTTAGGCGTCTCACAGTACGGACATTGCAATTTATTGCTCTGGCCACATCTGCAGTCCTCATATCTCCTTGCAGCATGCCTAAGGCACATTCACGCAGATGAGCAGGGATCTTCTTTTGGTATTTTTCAGAGTCAGATTAAGGCCTCTTTAGTGTCTTAAATTTTCATAACTGTGACCTTAATTGCCTACCGTCTGTAAGCTGTTAGTGTCTTAACGACCGTTCCACAGGTGCATGTTCATGAATTGTTTATTGAACAAGCATGGGTAACAGTGTTTAAACCCTTCACAATGAAGATATGTTACATGGACTTTTACGAATGATCTTTGAAAGACAGGGTCCTGAAAAAAGTTTATATACACACACACACAAAAAAATATATATAAATAATATACGGGAGGCAGGCAAATACTTTTCACTGAGCAGTGTAAAGGCAGATTGACAAGGGTGAGACAATTAATTGTAATTTATCTTAGTTCTATTGTTGTTTGCAGATGCACTATCCTTCTGACCCTATGCAGCCAGGTCCCATCTACTTTTTAACTTCTCACAAGTTTGGCTTATTTGGTATCTGCTGTGAAGGAATACCACAAGTCAACTACTTGATTGATGGTCTGTCATCCAGCAAAGGCTGCAGCGCAGTCATCAACTACATGCGCCATTTCTTCAGCAACTATGGAGTTGGGGAAACACGTGTGGACCTGAATTGTGATAACGGCAGTGGCCACTGGTGCTTCTTCCTCATCAAGTAGTACCAGCACTTTAGGTGAATATCATTTTTCATTGCATTGTATGAGGTTATTCTTCTTATCTAAACCTGGGAGGTGAATTGATGTTGTGCAAGGTTGTAATGTCTTCAATTATTATTATTTTTTTTCCTGTTTTACAGCTTCAATGTTCTGGAGCCTGATGTTGTCGCCAAGGAGCGTTCAGACTCAGTCGGGACCAGGATTCAGCTGCTGCGTAACACTGACATCCTTCCTCCAATAGATGAGTCTGCCTGTACAAGCACCACCTGGACTGGACACAGCTAGACAAACACATCTTTTTGAGAAGATCAGAGAGTTTTGCGCCAAAGAGGCTATGGACTTCACATGCCCTGCACCAAAATCATGGGCAGGACAGAAACAGGCTCTCCGAACACATATTCCCTTGTTCATGCGTGGTTCGGACTGACCAGTCATCAGCACTACATGCACTGCCTCTATTCAAATGTCTCTCTCTTAAGAAACACACACACACCATACATTGTTATTTATCCTGCTGCTCAGCCACTTCACCCCTGATTGTTTTTATTTATTTTACCTTTATTTAACTTCTTATGGGCAGGTGGGACGGTAGCATCCCACCTGGCCAACATCCAGTGAAATTGCAGAGCACTAAATACAAACTACAATATTATAAATATTTAACTTTCATAAAATCACAAGGGTAATACATCAAAATAAAGATTAACTTCTTGTTAATCCAGCCGCTGTGTCAGATTTCAAAAAGGCTTTACGGCGAAAGCAAACCATGCGATTATCTGAGGACAGCGCCCCGCATACAAACACATGAAAAACATATTTCAACCAGGCAGGTGCGACACAAAAGTCAGAAATAGCGATATAAAAAAAATGCCTTACCTTTGATGATCTTCTTCTGTGGGCACTCCAAAAGGTCCCAGTTACATCACAAATGGTCCTTTTGTTCGATAATGTCCTTCTTTATATCCATAAAAACTCAGTTTAGCTGGCGCGCTTCAGTCAATAATCCACCCAGTTTCCCTCCATCAAAATGAATCCCAAACGTTACTAATAAACTTTCCCAAACAAGTCAAATAATGTTAATAATCAAACCTTACGTACCCTAATAATTGAATAAACAATACAATTTAAGACGGAGAGTCGTTATTGTCTTTACCGCAGAAAAATACCAAAGAAGGCGCTCTCTTCCACACGCTTGGAAACACTACAGCCAAAATGGGAGCCACCTAGAAAAACTACCATTTCTGGCTAATTTTTCCAAAAACCAGCCTGAAACTCTTTCTAAGGACTGTTGACAGCCCTAGGAACTGCAATCTGGGAGGACTTTGCCTTATAATAAAAGTGATAGCCATTGAAAATAGTGGTAGGATGAAATTCTTGTTTTTGTGATGGTTTGTCCTGCCATATCAGTTCTGTTATACTCACAGACCACAGTTTGAGAAACTTTAGTGTTTTCTATCCAAATCTACCAATTATATGCATATCCTAGCTTTTACTTTTACCTCGCTTTTCGGACTTCAAAATACTGCCCCCTACCCAAGAGAGGTTTCCCAGGTAGGCTAGTTGAGAGCAAGTTCTCATTTACAACTGCGACCTGGCCAAGATAAAGCAAAGCAGTTAGACACATACAACAACAGAGTTACACATGGAATAAACAAACATACAATATATACTGTATTATTGTCTGTATGTATACAACTACGACGTCTTTCAATATCGTTATTGATAATATATTTTATTTATATTGACACCACATCCGATATTGCTACTATGCAAGTAACCATTTGGCTGTACTGTTTACACCTTCTGTAGAGACCCAATCACTTAGCAAGACAGTTGAAGTCAGGAAGATTACATACACTTAGGCTGGAGTCATTAAACTTGTTTTTCAACCACTCCACACATTTCTTGTTAACAAACTATAGGTTTTGGTAAGTCGGTTAGGATATCTACTTTGTGCATGACACAAGTAATATTTCCAACAATTGTTTACAGATTATTTCACTTAAAATAATGCACTGTATCACAATTCCAGTGGGTCAGAAGTTTACATACACTAAGTTGCCTGTACCTTTAACCTCTAGCGTCGAGCAATCCCGTATCCGGGAGCGTAATCATAGCCTCAAGCTCATTACCATAACGCAACGTTTCCTATTCATGAAAATCGTAAATGAAATGAAATGAAATAAATATATTGAAACACAAGCTTAGCCTTTTGTTAACAACACTGTCATCTCAGATTTTCAAAATATGCTTTAACCAAAGCTACACAAGCATTTGTGTAAGAGTATTGATAGCCTAGCATAGCATTAAGCCTAGCATTCAGCAGGCAACATTTTCACAAAAACAAGAAAAGCATTCAAATAAAATCATTTACCTTTGAAGAACTTCGGATGTTTTCAATGACGAGACTCAGTTAGATAGCAAATGTTCAGTTTTTCCAAAAATATTATTTGTGTAAGAGAAATAGCTCCGTTTTGTTCATCACGTTTGGCTAAGAAAAAAAAACGAAAATGCAGTCACTTACAACGCCAAACTTTTTTCCAAATTAGCTCCATAATATCGACAGAAACATGGCAAACGTTGTTTAGAATCAATCCTCAAGGTGTTTTTCACATATCTATTCGATAACCTATCAGTGGTGGCAGCTGGCTTATCAGAAGAAAACGGAAAAATACTGCAGCTGGAGATTACGCAATAATTGCGACGGAGGACACCAAGAGACCACCTGGTAAATGTAGTCTCTTATGGTCAATCTTCCAATGATATGCCTACAAATACGACACAATGCTGCAGACACCTTCGGGAAAACGTGGAAAAGGTAAGCTGACTCCTAGCTCCTCCACAGTCATTGCCATGAGGCGGTTTAAAAAAATGCGGCACTTCCTGATTGTATTTTTATCTGGGTTTTTTCTGTAACATCAGTTCTGTGGCACTCACAGACAATATCTCTGCAGTTTTGGAAACGTCAGTGTTTTCTTTCCAAAGCTGTCAATTATATGCATAGTCGAGCATCTTTTCGTGACAAAATATCTTGTTTAGAACGGGAACGTTTTTCATCCAAAAATGTAAAGAGCGCCCCCTATATCGAAGAAGTTAAACAGCTTGGAAAATTCCAGAAAATGATGTCATAGCTTTAGAAGCTACTGATAGGCTAATTGACATCATTTGAGTCAATTTGAGGTGTACCTGTTAATGTATTTCAAGGCCTACCTTCAAACTCAGTGCCTCTTTGCTTGACATCATGGGAAAATCAAAAGAAATCAGCCAAGACTGAAAATAAAATTGTAGACCTCCACAAGTCTGGTTCATCCTTGGGAGCAATTTCCAAACGCCTGAAGGTACCATGTTCATCTGTACAAACAATAGTATGCAAGTACAAACATTATGGGACCAAGCAGTCATCATACTGCTCAGGAAGGAGACACGTTGTCTCCTAGAGATGAACGTACTTTGGTGCGAAAAGTGTAAATCAATCCCAGAAAAGCAGCAAAGGACCTTGTGAAGATGCTGGAGGAAACAGGTACAAAAGTATCTATATACACAGTAAAACGAGTCCTATATCGACATAACCTGAAAGGCCGCTCAGCAAGGAAGAAGCCACTGCTCCAAAACTGCCATAAAAAAGCCAGACTACGGCATGCAGCTGCACATGGGGACAAAGATAGTACTTTTTGGAGAAATGTCCTCTGGTCTGATATAACAAAAATAGAACTGTTTGGCAATAATGACCATCGTTATGTTTGGAGGAAAAAGGGGGCGCTTGCAAGCCAAAGAACACCATCCCAACCGTGAAGCACGGGGAGGCAGCATCATGTTGCGAGGATGCTTTGCTGCAGGACGGACTGGTTCACTTCACCAAATAGATGGCATCATGAGGGAGGACAATTATGTGGATATATTGAAGCAACATCTCAAGACATCAGTCAGGAAGTTAAAGCTTGGTCGCAAATTGGTCTTCCAAATGGACAAGCATACTTCCAAAGTTATGGCAAAATGACTTAAGGACAACAAAGTCAAGGTATTGGATTGGCCATCACAAAGCCCTGACCTCAATCCTATAAAATATTTGTGGGGAAAACTGAAAAAGCATCTGTGAGCAAGGAGGCCGACAAACCTGACTCAGTTACACCAGCTCTGTCAGGAGGAATGGGCCAAAATTCACCCAACTTGTTGTGGTAAGCTTGTGGAAGGCTACCCAAAATGTTTGACCTAAGATAAAGCAATTTAAAGGCAATGCTACCAAATACTAATTGAGCGCATGTAAACTTCTGACCCACTGGGAATGTGATGAAAGAAATAAAAGCTGAAATAAATCACTACTGTTATTCTGACATTCTTAAAATAAAGTGGTGATCCTCACTGACCTAAGACAGGGATTAAATGTCCGGAATTGTGAAAAACTGATTTTAAATGTATTTGGCTAAGGTATATGTAAACTTCCGACTTCAACTGTATATAAAAATTAATATTGATCTGTGTGGTCGTAACATAGACTCACTAATCACAAATGCTTCGTTTGTAAATTATTTCTGAGTGTTGGAGTGTGCCCCTGGCTATCCATCAAAAAAAATATTTAAAAATGGGTCCATCTGGTTTAAGGAATTTGAAATGATTTATACTTTTGATACAAGTACATTTTAGCAATTCCATTTACTTAAGTATTTTTAAAACCAAATACTTTTACTCAATTAGTATTATACTGGGTGACTTTTACCTTAATAGAAAATGACTGAAGTATCTTTATATCTGGGCATTTTCTGTTAACCTGGAATTTTTCCTTATTCTAGGCTAGTACTTTTACTACTTTTAGTCTTAATCTTTCCTACACTTCTCACTGTTTAGCACATGCCTCACATGTGAATCCTTAAAGAGATGGTGGGGCTGGAGTGAACAATGCTGAATGAGTGTAGACAAATATAGAGCTCTCCAATAGGTACCAAAACATTAAAAATACCCTTTTCTCAAAAGTGAGTTTACAAGTGTATCAACTTAAAGCAGAATTACTTTCCCATTGTTCCTCAAAAATGCAGTGTATGATATACCATTTTGTAGCTGAGTACTTTTTACCAAATGTAAAAAACCCTATTTCAAATGTTGCTACATAAAACCGAATCCAGGTGGTGAGTCACATCTTAATTTGCTTTATTACAAATGTATTATATTGTTGAGATTATTACCATTATTATCAGTTATCAGCTATATAATTAATATTGATGTTAATATGATTAGAATGAATCATGTTATATACAGTACCGTGAAAAAGTATTTGCTGATTCTCAATTTTTGCCTCCCTCTTGCATGCAGAAATGCTTTAACTCAGCAAAATGTGTTTTCAAGTATGAACCGCTCGTTTCCATTCCATTCCAAAACTTCAAATGTATTTATTTTTAACCACTTTCATGTAGACTCAGTTTTTTGTTTTGGATCATTTTCTTGCTGAATGACCCAGCTGCGCTTCAGCTCACTAATGGATGGCCAGTCATTCGCCTGTAGAATTCAAATATTTGTTTCCCTTAATGTCCGATTTGGTCCTGCCGTACATACCTACACGTACGCTACGGTCACAAGACGCAGGCCTCCTAATTGTCCCTAGAATTTCTAAGCAAACAGCTGGAGGCAGGGCTTTCTCCTATAGAGCTCCATTTTATGGAATGGTCTGCCTACCCATGTGAGAGACGCAAACTCGGTCTTAACCTTTAAGTCTTTACTGAAGACTCATCTCTTCAGTGGGTCATATGATTGAGTGTAGTCTGGCCCAGGAGTGTGAAGGTGAACGGAAAGGCTCTGGAGCAACGAACCGCCCTTGCTGTCTCTGCCGGGCCGGTTCCCCTCTTTCCACTGGGATTCTCTGCCTCTAACCCTATTACAGGGGCTGAGTCACTGGCTTACTAGGGCTCTTTCATACCGTCCCTAGGAGGGGTGCGTCACTTGAGTGGGTTGAGTCACTGATATGATCTTCCTGTCTGGGTTGACGCCCCCCCTTGGGTTGTGCCGTGGCGGAGATCTTTGTGGGCTATACTCGGCCTTGTCTCAGGATGGTAAGTTGGTGGTTGAAGATATCCCTCTAGTGGTGTGGGGGCTGTGCTTTGGCAAAGTGGGTGGGGTTATATCCTTCCTGTTTGGCCCTGTCCGGGGGTGTCATCGGATGGGGCCACAGTGTCTCCTGACCCCTCCTGTCTCAGCCTCCAGTATTTATGCTGCAGTAGTTTGTGTGTCGGGGGGCTGGGGTCAGTTTGTTATGTCTGGAGTACTTCTCCTGTCCTATCCGGTGTCCTGTGTGAATTTAAGTATGCTCTCTCTAATTCTCTCTTTCTTTCTCTCTCTCGGAGGACCTGAGCCCTAGGACCATGCCTCAGGACTACCTGACATGATGACTCCTTGCTGTCCCCAGTCCACCTCCAGTTTCAACTGTTCTGCCTGTGATTATTATTATTTGACCATGCTGGTCATTTATGAACATTTGAACATCTTGGCCATGTTCTGTTATAATCTCCACCCGGCACAGCCAGAAGAGGACTGGCCACCCCACATAGCCTGGTTCCTCTCTAGGTTTCTTCCTAGGTTTTGGCCTTTCTAGGGAGTTTTTCCTAGCCACCGTGCTTCTACACCTGCATTGCTTGCTGTTTGGGGTTTTAGGCTGGGTTTCTGTACAGCACTTTGAGATATCATCTGATGTACGAAGGGCTATATAAATACATTTTATTTATTTGATATTTGAATCTACACGCAATACTCCATAATAACGAAGTTTTTAGATATTGCAAATGTAGAAAAAAAAACGAAAACACATACGTATTCAGATGCTTTACACAGTACATTGTTGAAGAACCTTTGGCAGGGATTACAGCATCGAGTCTTCTTGGGTATGACGCTACAAGCATGGCACACATGTATTTGGGGAGTTTCTCCCATTCTTCTCTGCAGATCCTCTCAAGCTCTGTCAGGTTGGATGGGGAGCGTTGCTGCACAGTTATTTTCAGGTCTTTTGGCAAACTCCAAGCGGGCTGTCCTGCCTTTTACTGAGGAGTGACTTCCGTCTAGCCACTCTACCATAAAGGCCTGATTGGTGGAGTGCTGCAGAGATGGTAGTCCTTTTGGACGGTTCTCCCATCTCCACAGAGGAACTCTGAAGCTCAGTCAGAGTGACCATTGGGTTCTTGGTCTCCTCCCTGATCAAGGCCCTTCTCCCCGATTGCTCTGTTTGGCCGGGTGGCCAGCTCTAGGAAGAGTCTTGGTGGTTCCAAACTTCTTCCATTTAAGAATGATAGAGGTCAATGTGTTTTTGGGGACCTTCAACGCTACAGAAATGTTTTGGTACCTTTCCCCAGATCTGTGCCTCGACAATCTTGTCGTCTCGGAGCTTTGTACAATTCCTTCGACCTCATGGCCTGATTTTTTTCTCTGACATGCACCATCAACTGTGGGACCTTATAGACAGGTGTGTGCCTTTTCCAACTCATGTCCAGTCAATTGAATTTACCACAGGTGGACTCCAATCAAGTTGAAGAAACATCAAAAATGATCAATGGAAACAGGATGCATCTGAGCTCGATTTCAAGTCTCATAGCAAAGGGTCTGAATACTTATGTAAATAAGATATCTTTTTTTTCTATTTTTAAATACATTTGCAAAAAAATCTAAACCTGTTCGCTTTGATATTATGGGGCATTGTGTGTAGACTGATGAGGAAAATGTTTTATTTAATCCATTTTTAGATTAAGACTGTAACGTAACAAAATGTGGAAAAAGCCAAGGGGTCTGAATACTTTCCGAATGCACTGTAGGAAGAGGAATATTAGAATGTGTAGAGAATCAACATGGTAGCGCAATCAATTAAAAAAATATGTTGAAGTGATCACCTATTCGAATGTAAGAATTACTTGGTGTTTAATGTCCTCTAATGTAATCTTAATTGAAAGCACGGCCTTAAAAAAGCTTCCAGAGTGGCGCAGCGGTCTAAGGCACTGCATCTCAGTGTTGCAGTGTCACTACAGCCTGGGGTTCGATCCCAGTCCCATAGGGTGCCGCACAATTCTCCCAGCGTCGTCCAGATAAGGGGAGGGTTTATTTGGCTCCACACGCTCTAACAACTCCTTGTGGCGGGCCCGGCGCATGCAAGCTCACTTCGGTTGTCATTTGAACGGTGCTTCTTCCGACACAGTGCAGCTGGCTTCCGGGTTAAGCGAGCAGGTGTTAAAAAGCACGGTTTGGCAGGACATGGGGGTAAAAATCTTTAAAAAATAATAACAGCTGACTGATTTAGTTATTATATAAACATTATTGATAGTAGTGGAAATTAACAATCGAAATTAACAATCGTCAGCCTATTACATACTTTGCCAATTCAATGTACCCGGTCCAAAACTAGTGAGAGGATAACTTCTTGCCCAAGGACCTCTGAAACATTCAGACATTAATTTAACAACATTAGATCTGTCTTCAATATTTATGAACTGTAAATATTTGAACAGCGAGACTTGTCTATGGTGTCGGTGAGAAACTTGTTTTTGTTCTCCAGCAACGTGTACCTTTCCTCCAGGGCAACAATTCTGTCATTGTAGCCCGACAGACGCTGTTCGCCATTCATGATCCGTTGGCCATGGCCGTCGATGGTCTTGCGAACGCCATCTAGAGTAGCTGATATCAGGACCAAAACAGTGTCTATTGTCCCTTTGAGTTCTGAGACCATCATGATGTGTAGTTTGCCCAAGTCGGCAGGTAGGTCGGGTGCAGGGTTGTCAGACATCTTAGTCATCTCTGCCATAGGTGGCGCAATCTTAGTCATCTCCAGCAGAGAGTTTTCGTTCAGACGGTCTTTGTGAGTTGTGAGCCATTTGAGTAAGACGTTAGAAAAAGTCAATCCTACTAGTAGTGAAAAGTACAGGAGCTACCTCACGTTACTCCCACATATTAATCCGGAAGCCAATACATAATACCCGGAAGCCTCCAAATAAAACATTCTACTATCGCATAGCTATTAGTATGAATATTCGGACATGGCCAAAGATAAAGAACGAGATGGTTACCTCAGCCTGCCAAGTGAGAGTGGCAGCGTTGAGGGCAGGGATACGGCCCGTCCCCAGCACGGCAATAGTCTCCCCGTCGTCATCCACCACCTTGAAGTCCAGGTCCTCATTGTACTTCCTGCGCTTCACCTGTCGCCCCGAGCGACGATTCTATGAGAGAGAGTTTACACTAAGTGCCTTCATGTCAAGCATTAGCTACTGCACATAGAGTACCAGTCAAAAGTTGACACCTACTCATTCAAGGGTTTTTCTTTATTTTCTACATTGTAGAATAACAGTGAAGAAATAAAAACTATGAAATAACACATATGGAACCATGTAGTAACCAAAAAAAACAGTTTTCCTTTCCTGTGGTGGTCTTCATGAGAGCCAGTTTCATCATAGCGCTCAATGGTTTTTGCGACTGCACTTCAAGGGTTTTTTCTTTGAGCCAATCAGAATATAGCCCTATTTGGTAAAATACCAAGTCCATATTATGGCAAGAACAGCTCAACTAAGCGAAGAGAAATGACAGTCCATCATTACTTTAAGACATGAAGGTCAGTCAATGTGGAAAATTTCAAGAACTTTTAAAGTTTCTTTAAGTGCAGTCGCAAAAAACCCATCAAGCGTTATGGTTAAACTGGCTTTCATGAGAACAACCACAGAAAAGGAAGACCCAGCGTTACCTCTGCTGCAGAAGATAAGTTCATTAGAGTTCCCAGCCTCAGAAATTGCAGCCCAAATAAATGCTACAGAGATCAAGTAACAGACATCTCAACATCAACTGTACAGAGGAGACTGTGTGAAATTGTTGTAAAGAAACCTCTACTAATGGACACCAATAAGAAGAAGAGACTTACTTGGGCCAAGAAACACGAGCAATGGACATTAAACTGGTAGAAATTGTCTTTTGGTCTGATGAGTCCAAATGTGAGATTTTTGGTTCCAACCGCCATGTCTTTGTGAGACGCAGAGTAGGTGAACGGATGGTCTCCGCATGTGTGGTGACCCAACTCACCTCCAGGCAGTGTAAGAGCTATTTGACCAGGAAGGAGAGTGATGGAGTGCTGCATCAAATGACCTGGCCTCCACAATCACCTGACCTCAACGCAATTGAGATGGTTTTGGATGAGTTGGACCGCAGAGTGAAGGAAAAGCAGCCAACCAATGTTCATCATATGTGGGAACTCGTTCAAGACTTATGGAAAAGCATTCCATGTGAAGCTGGTTGAGAGAATGCCATGAGTGTACAAAAGCTGTCATCAAGGCAAAGGGTGGCTACTTTGAAGAAAACATATTGATGTTTAAGACTTTGTGTGTTAGTTCGTAGTTGATGTCTTCACTATTATTCTACAATGTAGAAAATAGTAAAAATAAAGGAAAACCTTTGAATGAGCAGGTGTCCAAACTTTTGACTGGTACTGCGCACACAAACATGCATTTTTGTTAACCAAATTGGCAGAACTGGAGTAATAATGAACAGCAACAAATAGGGTTTCTGTTTTGTAATGGTGTTTCCACACTAGGAGCTCGAACCAACACTGGAATTGTGAAAATTATAAACATTGCTTTTTTTTTTTTTTGTTCTTTGCTTGGAACTCATCCTTTTCAGATTTTGGCCCAGAGCATGACATCACAATCTGATTATTCTGACCAATAACCAGTCATTTTTCTTGCATGTGTATCAATTTTTTTTAAACCTTTATTTAACTAGGCAAGTCAGTTAAGAACAAATTCTTATTTTCAATGACGGCCTAAGAACAGTGGGTTAACTGCCTTGTTCAGGTTGCAGAACGACAGATTTTTACCTTGTCAGCTCGGGGATTTGATCTTGCAACCTTACTAGTCCAACGCTCTAACCACTAGGCTACCTGCCGCCTCCACTTTGAGAGTGAGAATGTTTTGTTTTTTACAGAACACTGTACAAATGGAAACAACATGCGGAATTGTGAGAACAATTTACATACAAATACAGAAAAGGGCAATACTAACAAAAATACACTAAACAAAAATAGGCAAAAATATCTATTTGTCAACAAACCATCGGCTGGGACGGCTAATACTTTGATATGCTAGAGTCTAGACAATCCTAACTGCCAATCAGGGCTGTGTATGGAAATATATTTCAAATTTGTATCAACATGCCCACAAGATCAGACTGAGCGTTTCAATGGCAAAAAGAAGCTCAGGGAAATAAGTGAGAAAAATACTGAGTTAGTTTCATGAAATAAACAGTGATTTATTAGACACAGTGATAAAAAATGTAATAAAAAGACTGCAAGGAGGCTTTAGAGAAGCAAGTGTCACTCAGTCTGCTCTTGCCCCAACCTGTCAGTCTGTTCCTCACCGTGTTGTCGAGGGGATCGATGCTCTCCTCTCCCCTTATGGCCAGCGCAGACAGGAAGGCCACATTATCTCTCTCCCCAGCCTCCTGGACAACTGCCTCGCTTTTCCGCTTGCCCTTTTTCTTCTTCTCCGCTGGGACCGGCCCTTGGAAGACTTGCTCTCTGTAGAGACACAGCAGGGTTGGCACCATAGAAACAGAAGTCCACCAGGGAGTGTTCGTAATCTGCACTCAACTGACCAGAGGGGTCACATGGCGGCATTGTGCGTTTATCACCTTGCCACCTCACATCTCAGCAGGTATACTAGCAGAGAATACAAAAGCTAGATACAGTGCATTCGGAAAGTATTCAGACACCTTGACTTTTTCCACATTGTTACGTTACAGCCTTATATATATATATATAAAAAAAATGTATTATTGGTTTGTTCCCCCCAGCTACACACAATACCCTATAATGACAAAGTAAAAACTGGTTGAAATTTTTGCAAATGTATTAAAAATAAACTTAGCACATTTACATAAGTATTCTGACTAAGTATCCAGGCTGGGCCACTCAAGGACATTCAGAGACTTGACCCGAAGCCACTCATGCGTTGTCTTGGCTGTGTGCTTAGGGTTGCCCTGTTGGAAGGTGAACCTTCGCCCCAGTCTGAGGTTCAGAGCGCTCTGGGGCAGGTTATCACTGATCTCTCTGTACTTTGCTTTGTTCATCTTTCCCCGATCTGGTCTCCCAGTCCCTGAAGAACATCCCCACAGCATGATGCTGCCACCATCATGCTTCACCATAAGGATGGTGCCAGGTTTCCTCCAGACGTGACACGACATTCAGGCCAAAGCGTTCAAGTTTGGTTTCATCAGACCAGATAATCTTATTTCTCATGGTCTGGGAGTCCTTTAGGTGCCTTTTGAAAAACTCCAAGTGGGCTGTCATGTGCCTTTTACTGAAGAGCTCTAGGAAGAGTCTTGGTGGTTCCAAACTTCCACTTAAGAATGATGGAGGCCACTGTTTTAGGAGACAGTCAATACTACAGAAATGTTTTTGTAAACTTCCCCAAATCTGCGCCACAAAACAATCCGGTCTTGGAGGACTACGGACAATTCCTTCGATCTCTTGGCTCTGTTTTTGCTCTGACATGCATGGGCCCTTATATAGACAGGTGTGTGCCTTTCTAAATCATGTCCAATCAATTGAATTTACTAGAGGTGAACTCCAATCAAGTTGTAGAAACCAAGGATGATCAATGGAAAAAGGATAAACCTGATCGCAATTTTGAGTCTCATAGCAAAGGGTCTGAATACTTTTGTAAATAAGGTTTATTTTATAGATTTGCAAAAGTGGTGCTTTCTGTAGATTGAGGCAAAAAATTATTTAACCCATTTTAGAATAAGGCTGTAACATAACAAAATGTGGAAAAAGTCAAGGTCTGAATACTTTCTGAATAAGTGGGCAATGTTTTTTTTCATGGCAATGTTTATTTTCTAACGTCCTTTTTCGAACGTCCTTTTTTTGGGAACGCAGAGGTTTAAAAAAGTTCCCCACAGTTTATCTCAAATCCACCTGTTCTGCAGAGCGATTAAGAAAATGCCTCCCACTCCGCTACTGAAATGCCAAATAGCAAAATTCTGTGGTCTAGATATTAGCACCGAACAAATATCTCCCTAGATCCCATAACAAAGGTTCAATGACATGGTGCAACTTGGGAAATCTCATCTCTAACTAAAGCCATACAAAGTTGATTTACTTGTTCAACAGATTTCATTTTTTTTAAAGTGAGGCAAGTGAGCAATTAACAAAATTTAAAAATAAATGTTTTAACCCCAACCTTACAAGGTTTTGTACTGACTTTACCAATACATTTTAGAATGACAGTCACAGGGACTACAGTATCCTGGTCAGGGTCATTAGTGTCAGGAGTTGGCCAGCACTTTTGAAAGCCTGTCCCAGCTGACTTTTAGGCACAGTTCATTAAATCAGAGACATAGATCTGAAAAAATGAGCATGAAGGATCACATTGCGTAAGTGGAGAGGTGGGGGCTCTCAGAGTGAGTTGGTGTGCAAATTGAGTAAACCGGCCATTGTTCCTCCCGCTGTTATGTAGAAAGCTACACACTCGGTTGATATATTATCGAATATATATTTAAAAAACTACCTGAGGAATGATTATAAAAAAACGTTTGACATGTTTCTGTGGACATTATGAAGACCATTTGGAATTTCCGTCTGCGTTGTCGTGACCGCTCTTTCCTGTGGATTTCTGAACATAACGCGACAAACAAACATCGGTATTTTGGGTATAAAAATAATCTTTATGGAACAAAAGGAACATTTGCTGTGTAACTGGGAGTCTCGTGAGTGAAAACATCCGAAGATCAAAGGTAAACGGTTAATGTGATTGCTTTTCTGATTTTCGTGACCAAGCTTCCTGATGCTAAGTGTATCTTAGTATAGCTATCAATAAACTTACACAAATGCTTGGATTGCTTTCGCTGTAAAGCATAATTTTAAAATCTGAGACGACAGGGTGATTAACAAAAGGCTAAGCTGTGTTTCAAAATATTGCACTTGTGATTTCATGAATATTAATATTTTCTAGTAATATTATTTGACTGCTATTCAGCGGTTGCAGACGAAAATTATCCCGCTACAGGGATTGGTAGCGTCAAGAAGTTAAATGTCTAACTCACGTCGGCCACAGAGAAGGAGAGCCCACAGTCCTTGGTACAAGCTGCGTCGGTGGCAATGTTATCCACAAAGCGGGCAAAGAACGTGTTATGCTTATCCGGAAGCAAGAAGTCCGTGTCCAGCGACACGGCTGGTTTTCCTTTTGTAGTCAGTGATCGTGTGTAGAGCCATTGAATTGCGACTCTATACTGACATTTTTGCCTGTTTGATGGCCTTGGTGGGAATTCCAACTCTGTATTCTTCCATATTCCCAAGTCACCTTACCATTTTTAAATGCAGTGGTTCGCACTTTGTTGTGCAAATGCTGCCATCTATCCTCGGTTTCTGGTTAGGGTAGGTTTTAATAGTCACAGTGGGTATAACATCTCCTATACACTTCCTGGTGAACTCCGTTGCCATTTTAGTGAATATTATTCTCTGAAGTTTCCAGGAACATATCCTAGTCCGAGTACTCAAAACAATCTTGAAGCTTGGATTCCGTTTGGTCAGACGAGCATTTGAATAATCCTTAGCATGTATACTTCCTGTTTGAGTTTCTGCCTATTGGAAGGGAGGAGCAAAAGAGAGTCATGGTCAGATTTGCCAAAAGGAGTGTGGGCGAAGGCCTTGTATGCATCCCGGAAGTTGGAGTAACAGAGGTCTAGTGTTTTAGCAGTGCGAGTACTACAGTCGCTATATGCTGATAGAATTTAGGCAGTCTTTTCCTTAAACTTGCTTTGTTAAAATCCCCAGTTACAACAAATGTAGCCTCAGGATGTATGGTTTCCAGTTTGCATTAAGTCCAATGAAGTTCCTTTAGTTCCTGTATGTTATCACAATTACACTGTCATGACGTTGGCCTGTGGGTAGTAAGGTTTATGACCCCCCCATAAATACTTTTCTCCCTTCCCGCTCTCTCTTGACTCTACTCTTGAATAGCCTTTGTTAAACATAGAGAGTCTGGGAAAATCAAACAGTGGGGGGGAAAGGAACCATATTTCGGTAATCCAACCAGCGGAGAATATACGTTGGTACTTAATGAATATGATGTCATTTCGTTTGTCATCTGAGACATTCTTAACTGTATCGTGTAAAGTCTACAGATTATAGTTATCAGATTCACATGGAATTGTGCAATTTAAATGTTTAAATATGAAACTATTTGTGAAAAGATTCAATGTAATCTTAGCTTCCAAATGAAAGAATTGGGTTTTCATAAGGTTAGAGCTCTGCTCAATCAGTGGCCTGCCCCTATGAAGAGACATTGGTTATAAACTATGAAACACACCCTTCTCTCCCTCCACCAAATAAGCCCTTGACAAAAATGTAACCTCCTGTTCCAAGTACGCGAGGCCTGCAGCCTCTGCGGTCTGATGTCAGAAGGATTCAAATAATAAACTGTTCCAAAGGACGTGAAGACGACGGTCCATCGTTAAAAGGAGTAACATGTCAACTACAGAACTAAGCTAACCTCAGCTTGAGCTTTGGTTGCGAATGGTGTGAACTTTGAACTCTTACTCACTATAGAAGTGATACCTCCTAGCCGTTGACTTAGCAGCGGCCGCTGTAAACGTGGGCTAGGAAAGGACGGACAAAGGAACTCTTCTAACAAACACGACACTGCCAAGTATCCAGTTTACCCGCAGAGACACTCTTAAAAGGGACAAGGAAGATCTCTGTTGGGCAACACGGCCAGCATCTACGAACAACCTACCGAAGCGCAGCTCAGAGTAAATATTTATTGCATTCTCCTTTATCAAATGGGCGGTAATTTAGAATGCATAAGATACTGTATTTATGATAGTCTTCCCGCTCTTTCACTCAAGCCCAACCCCCTTTGTGTAACCAGCCGTCATGTCGGCTCCGTCCACCAGGGACGTTTTCTGTATGACAATTTGCATTCTGTGTATATGTAATTCTGTGTGATTTAGGTATTTAGTAAATAAATAATGAATGGCAATAAATAAATACAATGGCAGTCAAGCACCCAAGCTAACGTTGGCTAGCTACTTCCAGACACAAATGAGACCACTGACCATTTTACTCGCTCTAGCAGAGCTGGTTAGGCAGTTGTGTTAACCAGAGCGTTGGTGACTAACTGTGCTGCTGGAAACAATTTAATTACGCTTTTTTGACGACATTTACTGACACCGGCCATATTCAACGTGTGTTGAGCGATCGTAAATTCATTATTCTGCGCTCTAGTACACTCAGACGAGAGTGCTCTAAAATCAGAGTAGATAGCCAGAGCGACTTTATGAAAGCACCTGAATGTCCATTGAGAACGCACAACAACTATACCACTTAGCTAAGCTAAGAATGACGGGAATAATCAAGTCAATAAACATTGGGTAGTTAGATAGCCTATAGTTAAAATACTGGCAAGTTTGATGTATAACTACTAACGTTAGGTAGATAGCATATTGCAGCAGTATGTACCGATATGTTAGCTATGTGGCTCGTAAGGACAGCGTAGCTAACAAACCATAACATGTAAGGTAACTTATTTGAAAAGTCATTTGATTGAGTAGCAAGCTACCGTGAGGA
Source organism: Oncorhynchus clarkii lewisi (assembly GCF_045791955.1). Taxonomy (NCBI): domain Eukaryota; kingdom Metazoa; phylum Chordata; class Actinopteri; order Salmoniformes; family Salmonidae; genus Oncorhynchus; species Oncorhynchus clarkii. The sequence continues at coordinate 32,175,768 of NC_092153.1, forward strand.
GGCGCCCTATCAACTGCTGCTTGAGCCTGATTTTGGTGCACAGTCAATATTGCTCTGGACTTCGGGCAAGAAGGTTTAGGGTTCGAAGTCGTGCACAATTATCAGTTTATTATTTGGTTTCTATTGCCCATTCATTGTCAGTTAGAGACACAGTAGTGCATTGGGACCCAAAAGCATCATCAGTGCTCTAACTCCCACTTGGTCGTTAGGGCAAATCTGGTCTGTGATAGGACAGGGGTTTTTCACACCTAGCTCGGCTATTAGACTATTCTTTAGTAAAGGTTGAATAGTCTATTGTTCAGCTATTAGCCCCCCTCCCCAACTTGCAACAAATTGATGTATTTTTGTAGAGACTAAAACTTTATTTTCAAACAAAAATAATTGTTCTGAAAGCAAAAATACTCCTTAAGTAAAAAAATTTTTTTTTAAATGTTGCAATCAAATCTTTTGTAATAGAGCGCAAAACTTTATGCATTTTAATACCACAAAAATATTGAGAAAAAAATGTATTTGAAAACAAAACTCCAATTTAATTTCGCTATTAACCACCCTCCATTTTGGCAATTTTTTGAGTGTCAGTTTGGCTACAAACAAAACTGGTCAGCCTTTCTTTCCGACACAAAGGAAGTCATAGCAGACACTTACGAAGGACTGCGTGATGATGGCATCTCAGGTAAGCAGCACTGGGCATTCTTCCATCCAACTTCTACATAGCTAGTAGTTAGCTCCTAGATTTGGCATGGGTCCCCAGATCATCAAAAAGTTCTACAGCTGCACCATCAAGAGCCTGGTTGCATCACCGCCTGGTATGGCAACTGCTCGTCATCTGGCCCTAAGGCGCTTTAGGAGATAGTAGTTAGCTCCTACGATTCAGTGTCGGTTCATAACATTCTACTATTCTACTATATTCTACTATATATTACACATACATACCGTAGAATGATAAATCATGCAATTATTATTCTCAAGCTAACCAAAAACATTTAGCTACGAACGCCTGTGCTCGCCATTTTCAGTTGAATTCATCTAACCTTTCACAGCAACTCATATGTTCACTGTCCGAGGAACAGGCCGTGGAAGCTTTATCGCTGGCAATAGTGTCCATAACCAGAGGTAACTCAATTGTTCGGTGTTCTTTTTCTCGCTTCCTGTCTTGTTGTACACGGAACCTGTTTTAATTATTAAATAAAAAAAACCTTAAGATGTCAGCTGCTAATTTAAAGATTTACACCACAAACACTCAGCCATTTTCACAGGACTATCAAGCAACTGTCACTGCCAAATGTATCGTCACTAATACAGATTTGTTTATTCTGAGCATTCCAGATTCAGCAGGTGGAGGACCTGCTTTATCAGGAGGAAAATTTGGAATCTGACATCCCATGCCCCCTGTCTACTGAGAATCTGCTGTGCTGCAATGTCAAGTTAACCCTACCACTGAATCATCTTTTAGTCAGGACATATACATGCTCTTTGATTAGTTATGAGTCTCCAGCCTTTTTAGGTGCGGTCATCCCACACTATGTAGGATATTGTTTTAGCCTCAGTGCCACTGTTGATAATGGCAAACACTTGTATTTTTTGGAGGAGGGTGAAAGGATAGATAGCAGGCCCAGCTGAACATTTGCTTCCCCCGTAATGTTTTGTCAGCAATCTTTGCTGAAGAACGTCATGGGACCAAAATGCATAATGAGTACTCCAACCCAACAGACCCTTGTGGTGGTCGGGAGCAATGAAGCTGGGTATTATTTAATTTTACCTTTATTTAAATAGGCAAGTCAGTTAAGAACAAATTCTTATTTTCAATGATGGCCTGTTCAAGGACAGAACGACAGATTTTTACCTTGTCAGCTCAGGGATTCGATCTTGCAACCTTTTGGTTACTAGCCCAACGCTCTAACCACTCGGCTACCTGCCACCCCACCTCTAAGTCCTGCGGTGTAAGCTCGCAACTTTTAAAAGGAGGAACCACTTTACAATTTTCTAGGCTAACAATGTAAGAAACACATAGGAAACTTTACAGTATTTCGTTTTTGTAAGAACTAGAAGCGAGGCAGCCCTCTGTCGGCGCCATCTACACATTCTTCACATCCCGGTTAGTGAGCATTTCTCCTTTGCCAAGATAATCCAATCACCTGACAGGTGAGGCATATCAAGAAGCTGATTAAACAGCATGATCATTAGAGGTACACCTTGTGCTGGGGGCCCTAAAAAGGCCACTCTTAAATGTGCAGTTGTCACAACACAATGCCACATGTCTCAAGTTGAAGGAGCGTGCAATTGGCATGCTGACTGTATGAATATCCACCAGAGCTGTTGCCAGAAGATTGTGTTCATAAGCAGCCACCAGTCATTTTAGATAATTTGGCAGTACGTCCAACCGTTCTCAGAACCGGAGACCCAGTGTAACCACGCCAGCCCAGGACATCCACACCTGGCTTCTTCACCTGCGGGATCATCTGAGACCAGCCACTGGTGCAGCTGATGAAACAGAGGAGTATTTGTCTGTAATGAAGACCTTCTATGGGGAAAGAAAATCATGGCTGTGCCCCTGCCCAGTCATGTGAAATCCATGGATTAGGGCCTAATTAATTTTAATTGACTGATTTCCTTATATGAAAATTGTTGAAATAGTTGCATGTTGCATTTATATTTTTGTTTCCTGTAGTAATTGCTATTATCCAATTCATATTATGGTTTCTGTCAGCCGACAGGTAGCCGTTTGTGTTAGCTCACCCTTTCCTCAGTTAGCACTAGGACTAACGTAGCCTACAGTTTCCGATTTGGATTTAGAATGGCATTATACTGCTGCTACTTCGGTGAAAGTCTTAACATCTGCATCCAAAAATAAACTGCGTACAACTGACTGTTGCGTCGATCATAACTAGACATTCTAATCAGACCGGTTTGAGCATACGCAGTGGGGACCACTGTAAAATCCTCACACCTGTGTACTCGTACATGTCAAAGGGTTAACATCTCCCACTACTATAGATGGGTTAGCTGACAACATCACGGAAACGATATGCACGTGTCACTGGGGCAGAAGTACATGAGTTGTGATTCTGGATAGCCCGATAGTTACCAACAATGACAAGAAACTGCCATGTGAGGAATCGTAAATGACTCATTTAAGCTAGTTTCATCTTGTTCTTGATACCATGTCTTGTTTTGTGTTTCGGCAGATTTCATGTCAATGCTAATATGGCTCAAATTCGCTAGCTAGTTAACCAACAATGTATTTGAGAGACAACAAGTGCTCATTGTATAAAATGTATATGTTTTTAATAAACATTGTTGACATGTAAACAGTCTGTTTTGCCCCATAGTTGCGCACGCGTCTGTTTTGTTGGTAAAGTGGCACAGTGGTCTAAGACACTGCATCTCAGTGCAAGAGGCATCACTGCAGTACCTGGTTCGAATCCAGACTGCATCACATCCGGCCGTGATTGGGAGTCCCATAGGGCGGCGCACAATTGGCCCAGCGTCGTCCGGGTTTGGCCGCCATTGTAAATAAGAATTTGTTCTTAACTGACTTGCCTAGTTAAATAAAAATATTTTTAGACAGATTAAGCAAGCATACACATTTTCTTCAGGAAATGTACTTTTCCTAGTTTTAGTCATATGGAGTTGCAATGTCCCACAAATTCAATACCCAAATCAACTTGAAATATCTACAAAACAAGTTTTTTTTTTTGCTACATAATGCAAAAAGGTACAGAAAAAAATCTAACTTAAATTTGAGATTTACAAATATTTTTTTTGAGCCACATGATTCTATTCATCATGATTGAACCAAATTCCAACTACTACAATAAAAATCGGCAATTGTCAAAAATAGTTTCATATGAATCATCGATTATGTCTTTTTTATTAGAAATGTTGGGGAGAAATGTGAAGCGGGGAGCCATTAAACAGTAAAATCAACTTTGTTAGGAGTTAAGAGTTAAAGCAGAGTAACAGCAGGGGTTCTGACTTCTTGTAGCCCACCTAAATTATTTTAATGGGATTATTCCGCACTAGACAAACACAACCATGTCTCTAAATACAACCAAGATTTTACCGGCTAATCAACCAAGAGAACCTGGTTGCGACACACCATTGGAAAAACACAGTGAATGCACTAGAGATCAAAAGCCCCTCACCTGGGTTTGCGGCCCCTCTGTCTGGGAGGAGAGGGGGCGCTCTTGCATTCTGAATGAGGAAGGGGCAGGGCCTGCACCTTGGGTTTTCTCCCTCTCTTCACCTCTTTTGGTGCCTTCACCTTCCTGGGCTCCTTGAAATTGCGCAGCAGCAGCAGCTCCTTCCCTTCTTTCTGCTCCCTCTTTTTATTTGGTTTCATGTCTCTCTCCAAGCCCTTGTGCTGCCAGGCACTGCCAGGCTCGCCCCACTTGTCTTTTTTCTTTTGTTTCTTCTTCTTCTTCGCCCACCGCCCGCCCCCTCCATCGTCCTCCTCACTGTTGAGGGGTGACGAGGGGGCGCAGGGGCTGACCGAGCTAGTGCTCGCCTCGCCCATCCTGGGGTGCTTGGAGTTGGCCATGCAGTGATTGGTCTGACCACCACCACCAAGGTCCCTGATCTGGTCCTTAGAGCCCAGGGTACCCCTGGGAAATGGAGTTTGTGCATTTTGGGCAGTTGCATTAGAGGCTGCTGTAGCTAGAGTGTACTTTTGTAAGTGGGTGGTGGACATCTGGAAAAGAACAAGAATGGTGCAATGAAGATACAGAAAGATAAAGGGCTAGGAAAAAAATGCAGGTCATGCCTCTATCTTGCAGTCATAATGAGAGTGAATGGTCGTTACAGGGCGTACATCTGCAAATGTAAACCATGTTTGCCAGTGTTCAGAATCACATTACACAATGGCAACAAAAATCAACAAAACAATCAAATTCTCCACATATTCAGAGACCCTAATATAGTGACAAATCTTTCCGTGTTAAATTAGAGGGTAAACCCAAAGTCTGCAAATCCCCCGATATTTAACGGCATGTTCAGAATTCCATTAAGGGTCTCCATGTTCCTCGATCCCTTCCTCAAAACGCACATCTGGGCTGTCATAATGCAGTTCAATTCTATGGATAAACAAACTCCACAATAAAACTTCCCCATGACGCATTATGACTACTCCTTGAAATGCAAGCAGTCAGAGGGCATGTGCTGGTTAACTGATACAACAAAGTTGTGCACAATACTAATAAGCCAACGCAGATTCATAGGACCCCAGAACCTTTGGACAAGTGTACTCTCTCTACACCTGATGAGAGCAGTGCAACAGGTAGACCTCTCCCAACAGTGACCACAAAATTATAGATTTAGGTGAGGATGCATCATTTGAACGGAAAGTCTCCATCTGACATATTTTGTAATCAAGTGAGTGCAGTTTGGTTAAAAAAAAGATGCAGTTAGCTGGAGGATGAAAGTCTGTGAAACCAATTTTATTAGCATGGCATTGCAAACTGGGTATGAATGAAGATTAGAGTGAAGAAATATGAAATAAAAGGCCCGCCCATCCTGGGGTGCTTGGAGTTGGCCATGCAGTGATTGGTCTGACCACCACCACCAAGGTCCCTGATCTGGTCTGAGCTGTTTTGAAATCCATAAATCATTTCTGGGTAACGATAAATAAAAATAAATAGAGCCAAATGGTAAAAACAAAGTACAAAAAAATTAAATACCCCCCCCCCCACCAATTTCTCAAGCAAGCATTTTGCCAGGACTATCTGGGAGTGGCCTAAGACGCAGAGCGGTGGAGGGGACCAGCCCAATAGTTACAATTGAATAGTAATTCCCGATCCACACTGTGGAGCAAGTTGCATCAAATCAGTGCAAAATGAGAGATCTCTAAGCTGAAAACAAGTTGGCAGAGACATTTGAAAGTTTCTTATTGGTCTACTATATTATTCTTTCATGTGATCACTTGAGGAACACGACTCCAACAATGCAAAATAAACTGGAAAAAGGCCATGTAGCTGTTCCAATAGACTTGCTAGCTGTTCCCATAGACTTCCAGTCATTGCGCTAACGGCAGTAAGCAATTGCACTTCAAACCGCATGCAGACGTAAAAATGGTATCCATGAGTAAAGTAGAAAAGGGGCTGGGGGTTCTACTAAGCTAACATATGGAATTGTTTAAGAGTCATACAAAGGATCATTTAGCTTTTTGATTTAGAATTTTAAGACTCCTTTTTAGGTAAAAAAAAAATATATAATATATATATATATTTGATGAAACATTGAATTTGTCCTTACTGCTATTAGCCCATAGAAATGCATTGAATAAACTGATTCATTCATGGAAAAATATATTTTTTTTTAAAGATGTATCATAAGGAAGTCTCAGTCCTATATCTGAGCAATATGAAAGTTCAGGACATTTTCTATACTTTTTACCCATATTAAATCAATGAATCTAGGATTACAGGGACTCTCCGCAACTACATTCAATGTGCAGGACAAAATTGATTAAGTTGGAGCTCTTCTCTGTCTGCATTAACAAGGACAACACACAGTTCTTTCCATCAATGTTTGATTTTTTTTGTTTGCAAATTAACTCTAGCTTACGGACAATATCAAATGTGATAAAGCGAAGCACCTGAGTGAGTTGTGGTGGTGAATTACGCAGTTACTTTCCAAAATGGATGACTCAAACAACTGGAATCGTTATCCTTTTCATGCCCTGCCTCCAATCCACTTATCGATATCTGAACAAGAGAGCCTAATCGAAATTGAAATAAGCGGTTCTGGGAAAATTGTATTTATATATCAGAAGACACTGCGAGATTTCTGGATTGGGCTGCGCTCAGTTTCTTGCCTTGGCAAATCGCGCTGTTAAGACACTGATGCCCTTTGCAAACACGTACCTACAGTGCCTTGCGAAGGTATTCGGCCCCCTTGAACTTTGCGACCTTTTGCCACATTTCAGGCTTCAAACATAAAGATATAAAACTGTATTTTTTTGTGAAGAATCAACAAGTGGGACACAATCATGAAGTGGAACGACATTTATTGGATATTTCAAACTTTTTTAACAAATCAAAAACTGAAAAATTGGGCGTGCAAAATTATTCACCCCCTTAAGTTAATACTTTGTAGCGCCACCTTTTGCTGCGATTACAGCTGTAAGTCGCTTGGGGTATGTCTCTATCAGTTTTGCACATCGAGTGAATTAAATTTTTTCCCATTCCTCCTTGCAAAACAGCTCAAGCTCAGTGAGGTTGGATGGAGAGCATTTGTGAACAGCAGTTTTCAGTTCTTTCCACAGATTCTCGATTGGATTCAGGTCTGGACTTTGACTTGGCCATTCTAACACCTGGATATGTTTATTTTTTAACCATTCCATTGTAGATTTTGCTTTATGTTTTGGATCATTGTCTTGTTGGAAGACAAATCTCCATCCCAGTCTCAGGTCTTTTGCAGACTCCATCAGGTTTTCTTCCGGAATGGTCCTGTATTTGGCTCCATCCATCTTCCCATCAATTTTAACCATCTTCCCTGTCCCTGCTGAAGAAAAGCAGGCCCAAACCATGATGCTGTCACCACCATGTTTGACAGTGGGGATGGTGTGTTCAGGGTGATGAGCTGTGTTGCTTTTACGACAAACATAACATTTTGCATTGTTGCCAAAAAGTTCAATTTTGGTTTCATCTGACCAGAGCACCTTCTTCCACATGTTTGGTGTGTCTCCCAGGTGGCTTGTGGCAAACTTTAAACAACACTTTTTATGGATATCTTTAAGAAATGGCTTTCTTCTTGCCACTCTTCCATAAAGACCAGATTTGTGCAATATATGACTGATTGTTGTCCTATGGACAGAGTCTCCCACCTCAGCTGTAGATCTCTGCAGTTCATCCAGAGTGATCATGGGCCTCTTGGCTGCATCTCTGATCAGTCTTCTCCTTGTATGAGTTGAAAGTTTAGAGGGACGGCCAGGTCTTGGTAGATTTGCAGTGGTCTGATACTCCTTCCATTTCAATATTATCGCTTGCACAGTGCTCCTTGGGATGTTTAAAGCTTGGGAAATCTTTTTGTATCCAAATCCGGCTTTAAACTTCTTCACAACAGTATCTCGGACCTGCCTGGTGTGTTCCTTGTTCTTCATGATGCTCTCTGCGCTTTTAACGGACCTCTGAGACTATCACAGTGCAGGTGCATTTATACGGAGACTTGATTACACACAGGTGGATTGTATTTATCATCATTAGTCATTTAGGTCAACATTGGATCATTCAGAGATCCTCACTGAACTTCTGGAGAGAGTTTGCTGCACTGAAAGTAAAGGGGCTGAATAATTTTGCACGCCCAATTTTTCAGTTTTTGATTTGTTAAAAAAGTTTGAAATATCCAATAAATGTCGTTCCACTTCATAATTGTGTCCCACTTGTTGATTCTTCACAAAAAATGTGGCAAAAGGTCGCAAAGTTCAAGGGGGCCGAATACTTTCGCAAGGCACTGTATGTGAGAGTGGATTCTCGGCCCTCACTAGCATGAAAACTAAATACAGGCACAGACTGTGTGGGAAATGATTTAAATCCAAGACTCTCTCCAATACAACATTGCAGAGTTATGTGCATCCTTTCAAGCACACCCTTCTTTGTGGTGAGTTATTCACAATTTTCAATTAACAAATAAAGTTTTATGTAAGATGGCTAAATAAAGAGTAACATTTCTGATTATTATTTGCGCCCTGGTCTTATTTGTGCCCTGTTGTGACAAACTCACACAATTCTTATGTTTAAGAAATGTATTGTATAGTGTGTGTGGCAGGCTTACAATAGCAAAAAAAAACTTTTGAGTGTGCGCTGACCCTGGTGCTAGAGGTGGTACGCAGCTGGAGGTAAAATTTTTGAAGGGATTTGGGACTATAAAAAGTTTGGGAACCACTGGACTATAGACTTGATATTGAGGGAATGCTGGCTAAACTCAATTGGCAACTATACTGTAATTATACTGTAATGAGTTGTGTCGGCTAATCATTTGAATGTCTGGATTATCAAATTGACCGGCATGAATTAATGTGTAGTAGTAGAACTTGTGCTCGCAGATACTTATAGTCCGTGACAAGGACCAGGATTGTTGAAAACTGTCAAGGTATGTATTGTGGTAAAGGTTTGGGGTACCCGATGTCCCCAGTTTTGGGGGGGCCCAGATTAATATTTTAATTCTGATGGGTGGAACATTATTTGAGCCATGACATTTTTACACAAGTATAAACAAGAGCTAAATCAAGCCATTAGTGAAGGTCATACACAGAAATGCTTGGCATTCATCACCAGGATGTCTTAGTCTGACCCAATCTGTTCCTCTATGCTTTTGTGTTCATATTGTGCTACAAAATGATAAGCACATCATGTAACCATAATCAAGAGTAAATGCTAAGATGTACACTTACATTTACACAGTAACAAATAAAAAAAATAGTCCCAGAAAGCATTATTTTTTATATATATTTTTTTTAAACACCTACTGTTCGAGAAAAATCATTGATTTAATATAGCAACACTAATTGTATTCGTGAGAATTAGCAGCATATCACATCCCAGTAGAGAAGTTTGTGTAAAAGCAGATATGGCACACTTCATGTGATAAGGGCTATATTGGTGCAGTCCCATTTTGAGCAACATGTTATTTATAAACCAAGGTTGAGGACATGTGGAGGGGCATATGGGACAACTCATGCACAGGAGGATAATAATGTCAATGAATCAGACTCCCAGTGCCGGGAATCAGGGCCATAGCCCTGGAAACAGGCTCTGTATCAAGCAGCAACGTAAACACGCCGTCTCTATGGTAACCCTTTTGTTGCCAGCTGACAGGACTATTTGACATTTCATCCATTTTGCACTTAGACAGATGCTACCTATAGCCTGCCCCCCTGCTTTGGTCAACAGCTGCTTTCCCCAGTCTTCCGGCTGAACAATCAAAAGGGAGAAAGTCAACCACTAAATATGATAGTCAGTCTCTCAGAAAGAGCTCTTAATGAGGTTTGTGACATTGAAAACAAGTTCAGCATTCATCTTGCCTATAGAAAGAATGCTTTTTTTTTTTTTACATGAATAGAACATAAAAACAGACCATGATGTAAATGACACCTCTCAAAGTAAACCGACCTAACACTCATACAACGTTCACCAGCTTGCAAACAATGGACAGGACAAGGCTGCAAACAGACAAACTGGTAGCGCAAAGATTGAATAAGACAGAAAAGCCATGGACATGTCTTACTCCAAAATCACAGGAACATTCCTTCTCACCTTGCTCCATACCGCCTCCTTTCATGCCTTCTGTCTGTCACGATCCCTGTCAAATCCTAGTGTAGTAGTCCACAGTGTAACCCTCATCCAGGTTCCCATCTCCAGAACCACAGAACGGCTGGCACATTGTCCTGAGGCTTCATGGCTCTACATTTCCCATGCACCTTCATTTGCGACTGCACGCACAGCACCCAGTGACGTGCTGCAGTGTACACGCTTGCCAGCCAACTCGGTCAACCACAAACAAGCTGCCTGCAATCAAATTCCCTATGAATCAATACAGTCTTCCGAGCTGCTGAACACCACAGATGCAGTCAAGTCAATGCTTCCCTGTGCCTTCTCCCTAAAAACACTGACACCTATCCAGCAGAAATGGTAAGGCTGCTGCCACAGGACGCTTGAGGCCTGGGCATCATTCAAATGTAACCTCTCAGGAGAAGCATGGGGCTGCAGGGTGGTTTGGGTAGGGAAATCCAGAGGGGAGTACCAGAAGGAATGCAAGCTCATGGGAGAGCAACATCTTTCTTCCCATGTGAAAGGGGAGGGCATAAAGTGATGGGCATGGGTTGAGGCAGTTTCTGAGCAAGAAATAAATGACAAACAAAAGAGACTAAGTGAGATGGACAAGTGAAACAGTTGAAACTGCAGTTGTTCCATGTACACAAAGCTTGAGTGTTGCCTGTATGGTTCATACACAGGCTAACAATACCAATGCATCTGATACACTTCAGAGGGAGGTCATTTGTCCATTTAGGGGACCGCTTTTGGCCCCCTGAGGTAAAGGTTATGTGTCTTAAAAAAGGGATACAACTTGACATGATTTTTGCACTTAAACTTGGCTGTAGTCGCTTACTGACAGTTTTTGGAAATGTTTCGCTTCAGGTAGTGAAGCACCAATGACATTTTTGGCCGATAACGATATTTTTCTTGCAAAAAATAAAAACGATACTGACATTTAAAGCATTTTAGTACAGTTAAATAGTTACACACACACACAGGGATCTAAGGAACTGCATCTCAGTGCAAGAGGCGTAACTACAGTCCATGGTTCAAATCCAGGCTGTATCACGTCAGTCCCATAGGGCGGCGCACAACTGGCCCAGTGTCGTGCGTGTAGGCGGTTAACGTGAATAAGAATTTGTTCTTAATTGACTTGCTAAATTAAGGTTACACACACACCAACAAAATAACTTTTTGGTTTGTATCTACGCATGTCCCCATTACCAGTAAAACAGTCAAAACCTATTTCTTTCACTTACTGTAATGTTTCGTTGTTCAGTCGTTTCATTCTCAACTAGGATTTCTATGGAGACGTGTCAAATAAGCTTGTTCACCAATCAGGACCTGAATATGAATGCACGTCACAATTTTACACGTTCATTAATTTACATAGTTATTACACATCGATTAGACTGTCACTCGTATTTCATATGTCACAATGATTTTAGCAATACATATGCTATGATGCTGGTAAAGTTGACTCATGCACCAACAGTGCTAGCTCATGGATGCAAACAACGTTCTTCCCTAAAAACATAGCAAAACGAGCATTAGCTAGCTAACTATACAGCTAGGTGTCATCTAAAATAACCCTAAATTATAAAACAGTTCTTCTTTGATTAATGGTGGGAGGACCCATCTATGTGAAGCAAGCCACAAGGATTAGCCACAATAGCAGACTTTGCAGTTAGCCTTCAAAATAAAAAGTATGTCATTGACAGTGAAGCAAATGAATACATGATCTAATAGATCATGCTAAACGAGGTTGGAACGTTATATATGTTTACGGACATATTCAATCAAGCCTTATCCCAGTCTGCTGTTCCCACATGCTTCAAGAGGGCCACCATTGTTCCTGTTCCCAAGAAAGCTAAGGTAACTGAGCTAAATGACTAACGCCCCGTAGCACTCACTTCCGTCATCATGAGGTGCTTAGAGAGACTAGTCAAGGACGTTATCACCTCCTCACTACCCGACACCCTAGACCCACTCCAATTTGCTTACCGCCCCAATAGGTCCACAGACGACGCAATCGCACTGCCCTAACCCATCTGGACAAGAGGAAAACCTCTGTAAGAATGCTGTTTATCGACTACAGATCAGCATTTAACACCATAGTACCCTCAAACCTCGTCATTAAGCTCCAGACCCTGGGTCCAAGACTTTCTGACGGGCCACCCCCAGGTGGTGAAGGTAGGAACCAACATCTCCACCCCGCTGATCCTCAACACTGGGGCCCAACAAGGGTGCATTCTCAGCCCTCTCCTGTACTCCCTGTTCACATGACTGCGTGGCCATGCACGCCTCCAACTCAATCATCAAGTTTGCAGATGACACTACAGTGGTAGACTTGATTACCAACAATGACAAGACAGCCTACAGGGAGGAGATGAGGACCCTCGGAGTGTGGTGTCAGGAAAATAACCTTACACTCAATGTCAACAAAACATAGGAGATGCTCGTGGACATCACGTAACAGCAGAGGGAGCAGCCCCCTATCAACATCAACGGGACAGTAGTGGAGAGGGTGGAAAGTTAAGTTCCTCTAAATAAACATCACAGACAAACTGAAATGGTCCACCCACACAGACAGCGTGGTGAAGAAGGAGCAGCAGTGCCTCTTCAACCTCCGGAGGCTGAAGAAATTCAGCTTGTAACCAAAAACAAACTTTTACAGATGCACAATCGAGAGCATCCTGTCGGGCTGTATCACCACCTGGTACGGCGACTGCTCCGCCCACAACCGTAAGGCTCTCCAGAAGGTAGTGAGGTCTGCACAACGCATCACAGGTGGCAAACTACCTGCCCTCCAGGACACCTACACCACCCAATGACACAGGAAGGCCAAAAAGATCAAAGGACAACAACCACCCGCTTGATTGACACTGCCTGTTCACCCCGCTTGTGCAGGTCTACAATTTTATCCCTGATGTCCTTACACAGTTCTCTGGTCTTGGCCATTGTGGAGAGGTTGGAGTCTGTTTGATTGAGTGTCTGGACAGGTGTCTTTTATACAGGTAACGAGTTCAAACAGGTGCAGTTAATACAGGTAATGAGTGGAGAACAGGAGGGCTTCTTAAAGAAAAACGAACAGGTCTGTGAGAGCCGGAATTCTTACTGGTTGGTAGGTGATCAAATACTTATGTCATGCAATAAAATGCAAATTAATTTCTTAAAAATCAGAGTGATTTTCTGGATTTTTGTTTTCATTTCCGTCTCTCACAGTTGAAGTGTGTGTACCTTTGACAAAAATTACAGACCTCTACATGCTTTGTAAGTAGGAAAACCTGCAAAATCGGCAGTGTATCAAATACTTGTTCTCCCCACTGTATATACTGTACCATCTACCGCATCTTGCCTATGCCGCTCGGCCATCACTCATTCATATATTTTTATGTACATATTCTTATTCATTCCTTTTCACTTGTGTGTATAAGGTAGTTGTTGTGAAATTGTTAGGTTAGATATTACTTGTTAGATATTACTGCATGGACGGAACTAGAAGCACAAGCATTTCGCTACACTCGCATTAACATCTGCTAACAATGTATGTGACAAATAAAATTTGATTTAGATTGTTCATTTGACAAAAATCTGTTGAAATCATACTGGATGTATTATACTTTAGAATTGCATTGGGGGCATACTTATTTCACTGTACAGCCTTACCTATGGCTTGTGGATCAGTGACATGGGGCATCAGTCTTCTCAGTGACACCCAGAGAACATTAGCATCGTAGCTCGTATTGCAGGACTCAAACAACTGAATTGAGCCACTTTTGTTGTCAACCTGCGAGTATTAAACACTATTCCATAGGAAAAGAAATACTGATAAGTCTGAGGACGTTGGGGAAAAAAATATTGCTATTGAGTAGACCGTTACCCCATTTCATTGATCCCCAATCCTTAGGTAAAGCTGTACAGTGCAATATGAATGTCAATATGCTGACATGGTGATTTCACAGTCAACATAATATTAGCGTAAACTCTTCACAGTTGTGTTCTGTGGGTGTCACCGAGTAGACTGATGCCCCATTTCATTGCTTCACATTCCAACCTTGTTTAACATTATCTAGTCTAAATATGGCATGATTCCACCAATTGTAACCTTCTGCATCACTTTCAAAGTGGTACTTTTATTTTGAAGGAAAACCGCAAATTCCACTATTGTGCCTAATACTTATTGTGGTTAGCTACACAACACATAACCCGGTCAGGTCGAGCCTCACTAGCCAGATGAAGCTAGCTGGCTGCTTATAACATTAGCTTTGGTTAACAGGATTAAGTAGCCTGCTAAGTTCAATTTCAATAGGCAAACAACAAGTGGCTAACTAACTAATACTTACTCACAAGGATTCCTAAATCATTACTAATAGTGAAAATGACTGCAGTTTCTACTGGTCGTATTGGTGGTATCTTGGTACCAAGCTAAAGCTAGCTAGCTACCCCAGAAGATGCGGTTGAACAAATTGCTTTATTACCAACGCGGAATTGTAAACGCATCGTTCGTGGCTGGTGTTTGCAGATTTGCGCCATTTGTACAGCTTTGACAGTGCTACTGATAGTAGGTGGAGCTTGGCTTGCACGTGAAAATTCAGAACACACAACATTCTATAATAGAACCGTGTTATTTGACGTGTCAAATTAAAAGCTTATTTAACGTGTCAAATAGTGTTATTTGACGTGTATCTTTGACACGCAAAGACCCAAAAGGTATTCCATAGTATGTCGTGAAGCTATTACTGTGCAACATAGGGCAACATCTGAATGGTGTACTTGGTTACGTTAGTGTGTGCCGGTGCACGACCAGTCGCAAAAGCCAACATCACCCACGACAGAGAACGGGTGATTGTCAAGGGCAATGAATTCCATTATCTGGCGTTAATGGATTTTGCCTTTTTAGTTGTCTCGCTGAAATGCGCTTTCAAATGACTGCTCGATCCACACAGCAGACATTGTGGGCTAGGTTAGGAATGCTGTGTTGATCATACAGCGCACAATTTTACGTGGCGTCATATTAGGTATGCACTTCAGCTATGACATCGGTTTTTCACATCTGTGTTAATTAAACTAGACATTGGGCCGATACCGATGTTGCCGTTTTTAGCTAATATCGTCTGATTCCGATTATTCATGCACCCCTAGCTTTTGGTATATATAATGTTGTCATACACATTTTCTGTATGAATGAGGCCCTAAAAAAACACCTTGGAGGGTTTGGGGTATCTAAGGATGAGTCCCAATTCTCCACACTTCACTAAAAGTGTGTACTTGCAGACTTCTGCCCAATCCCAAATTGAGCACTAAGCAAGGGTTACCCAAACTGATCCTCGGGACCACGAGGGGTGCACATTTTTGTTTTTGTCCTAACACTACACGGCTGAGTCAAGTTTTCAAAGCTAGACAATTAGTTGACTATTTGAATTAGCTGTGCAGTGCTAGGGCAAAAACCAAAACATGCACCCCTTGGGGTCCCGAGGACAGAGTTTGGGAAACCCTGCCCTTGCACTTGTGGAGATCTGAGAGGATTTGACAGGTATAAGCAATATGGAGAAACTTCCACCTAGCCTGAGTGGGCAGGGTGGCACTATTACCATTACCACTATTGCTTACACCAGTCAAATCCTCTCAGATCTCCACAAGCGCATATGGCGTATGGTTTACAAGCCCATTTGGGATTGGGTCTTTCTGGCAAGGACTTTACAATAGTGGAAATACACTCCAGCCATGATTAAAAACAACCCTAACCCAAAACAGGGAACATGCAAGTGCACACTTTTGGAAAAGGGTGGGGAAATCGGGATGTAGCCTAATATTACAAAACGTATAATACACATACAGCACATTCTAAAATTGACACCCTTGAAAGAGATTAGCAAAAATGGATAATTAAAATACTGAGCTATACTACATGCTCAAATGTTGGGAAATTATATTTTATGCTACACTGAACAAAAATATTTAAAAAAGGAAACATGCAACAAATTCAAAGACTTTACACAGTCACAGATACCTTAAGAAAATAAAAATTACATCCAGAAAACCAGTCAGTATCTGGAAACCACCATCTGCCTCATACAGTGCGACATCGCCTTCAATATTTCCTTGATCAGGCTGTTGATTGGGGCCTGTGGAATGTTGTCCCACTCTTCAATGGCTGTGCGAAGTTTCTGGATATTGGCGGGAACTGGAACACGCTGTTGTACACGGCGATCTAGATCATTCCAAACATGGTCAATGGGTAACATGTCTGGTGAGTATGCAGGCCATGCAATTGAGTACAGATCCTTGTGCCGTGCATTATCATGCTGAAACATGATGTGGAAGTGTATGAATGCCACAACAATGGGCCTCAGGATCTCATCACGGTATTGCTGTGCATTCAAATTGCCAACAATAAAAGGCATTTATGTTAGTTGTCCATACCATAACCCCACGGTTCAGTCTTCACAACAGCAAACTACTCGCCCACACACTGTCTGCAATCTTCCCAGTACAGTTGAAACCGGGATTCATCTGTGAAGAGCACACTTCTCCAGTGTTTCTGACAGTTTGTGCATAAGTTCTTTGGTTGTGCAAACACAGTTTCAGCTGTCCAGGTGGCTGGTATCAGATGATCCCGCAGGGGAAGAAGCCGGATATGGAGGTCCTGGGCTGGCGAAGTTACACGTGGTCTGCAGTTGCGAGGCCACTTGACATAAAACGACAATGCCTGAAAATTAAATGTTAATTTCTTCACCAACAGCTCTGGTGGACATTCCTGATGTTGGCACGCCAATTGCACACCTCTTCAAAACTTGACATTTGTGACAAAACTGCACATTTTAGAGAGGCCTTCATTGTCCCCAACACAAGGTGCACCCATGTAATGATCATCCAGTTTAAATCCGCTTCTTGATAATCCAGCCACCTAACAGTTGTGGCATATTTTGGCAAAGGACAAATGCTCATTAACAAAACAATTTGTGCACAAAATTAGAGAATTAAACTTTTGTGTATGTTTTTAATCTACACCAAAACCACACTGGTGTGTGTTGGCAAAGAGCGCTAAAGCCTTCTCTAACCTGATTGCACTCCATTGCTTGTTTTTTTTGTCATTTGAGTCTAAACAAACATTGAATAACTTTCATTTAAGCATAAATTAAAGCTATTCAAAGTTGGTTTAGAAAGACTCAAATGACCAAAAAAAAGGAGCGCAATCAGGTTTGTAACTGAATGCAACATTTTTGGGTAGGAGTAAGAGTTAAGAAACTGTGTGTATATCATTAATTACAATGACAATTACAATTGAACAGTAAATCCTGCAAACTATGATTTTAAACAAATGATTTTAGTCATTACAGAATGAGCCTTCAAAATTAAGCCTATCAGTGGTTTAGAATGAAATACTGCCATTAACAAGAATCTCACGAACCAGCACTCCAAGAGGACTCCAAGACTAACGAACAGAGTCATGTGTATAGCCTGCGTTCAACATCAACTCAACAAAAGATGCGCAGAGAGACTGTGCTCTTATTGTATGGGTAACGTGTGATGAGTCAGAATCGTAGGTCTGACTCATCATTCAATTCCATTTGCGATGGAACTTAGGATCATAAATAACAAGCCACTTCGGCAACTCAAGGCTGAGTGACAGTGTTACTCTTGATTTACATACTTTTATATTTCAAGGTTGCTGAAGACATTTGTCAACAATGTATTATGTTCTAATATGTATGTATGTAACCGTTCAAAAGTTTGGGGTCACTTAAATTCCCTTGTTTTTTGTCCATTAAAATAAATTGGTCAGAAATATAGTGTAGACATGGTTAATGTTGTAAATTAATATTGTAGCTGGAAACGGCTGATTTATGGAATATCTACATAGGCGTAATGAGGCCCATTATCAGCAAACATCACTCCTGTGTTCCAATGGCACATTGTGTTAGCTAATCAAAGTTGATCATTATAAAAAACTAATTGATCATTAGAAAACCCTTTTGCAAATGTTAGCACAGCTGAAAACTGTTTGATTAAAGAAGCAATGAAACTGACCTAGAAGGCCAGCATCCCCGAGTCACCTCTTCACTGTTTACGTTGAGACTGGTGTTTTACAGGTACTATTTAATGAAACTGCCAGTTGATGACTTGTGAAGCGTCTGTTTCTCAAACTAGACACTAATGTACTTGTTCTCTTGCTCAGTTGCGCACTCCTCTTTCCCACTCCTCTTTCTATTTTGGTTAGGGCCAGTTTGCACTGTTCTGTGAAGGGAGTAGTACACAGCGTTGTAAGAGAACTTCAGTTTCTTGGCAATTTCTCACAGCCTCTAATCGAACCCACAAATGCTGATGCTCCAGATACTCAACTAGTCTAAAGAATGCCAGTTTTATTGCTTCTTTAATCAGCACTAATCAACCGTTTTCATCTGTGCTAACATAATTGCAAAAGGGTTTTCTAATGACCAATTAGCCTTTTAAAATGGTTAACTTGGATTAGCTAACACAACATGCCATTGGAACACAAGTGATGGTTGCTGATAATGGGCCTCTGTACGCCTATGTAGATATTCGGTTTTAAAAAAAAGCTGTTTCCAGCTACAAGTCATTTACAACATTAACAATGGCTACACTGTATTTCTGATCAATTTGATGTAATTTTAAATGTACAAAAAAAGTGTTTCTTTCAAAAACAAGGACATTTCTAAGTGACCCCAAACTTTTAAACAGTTGTGCATGTACACGTAGACAAGCATGCAAGTCAAAAAGATACAAACCTGTTTGTCCTTCTTTTGTATTTTCATATTTCTCTTCACCTTCACTGCATCTATAACACAGAAATAAATATCTTTATTGAAGTAAGAAAATGTTTTAAAAAAATACACTAACCTCAGTAGGACCTGGTCAAATTATTTGCAAGGGCGGAAAGAGTTCATAGTTAAAAAAAAAAAAACAGGAGATAATTGGTTAGTCACCTTTCTCCATTGATAGAATTGTTACAATAAACCAAGGCTCTTTTACGACACATTCCATCTAGGCCTACATAATTAGGCACCATGAGCAATTCCAATGTAGCTACGGCACTTCTGATTGTCAGCTGACAACTAGTCTCAGCTATATGTGAAATTTAAAAAAAAGTGACACTAAAAGAGTTAGACATTTGCAAGTTACCTTGAAAGTGAGGAGCCAAACTAGCCTACTCCTTCCTGTGTCTACTGGATACAGACTAAACTCACCCCCGAATGCACCATTGTTTAGCCAACAAAATCAGACACAAAGGTGTTCTTTCATAGCAAACGTCATTTGGGACACATTGTTTGTTACAAACTAACTAACCTCAAGTGGTTTTGGATTTGTATAATGTGTGACATGTAATTGTTTATGTTTATTTTGTAGTGTATCATTTGTGCTTTTATTTTTGCGGACCCCAGGAAGAATAGCTGTGACTTATACAACAGCTAATATGGATCCAAATAAACTGCAGGTGGCTAGGGGAGCTGCCTACTTTACCTGTGCGACCAGGGTCTTTGTTTTCTGTTAGACCTGGTGTAGTTGTGCGGCATATTGGCTCCACCAAAATTCCACAGGAATAATCGACCTACCTGCGGGAACGTGTCTTAGTTTCATGGCAAAGACTTGAGCTGGCTATCATGAAGTAGCTAGTAGACTGTAGAACTTAACTGCTACAAGTTGCCTGGCAAATTGAAGTTCTTAGATAACTTATATGATTAAGACAGCGTTATCAATTCATCTACCAAAAACAACACTAATCGTTACGTCGGCGGAGCCGTGTCCTATTTATATTAGCAAGGTATCGAGCTAGCCAGCCTGCTAACTAATGTCACTGCAATGATGTTATATATTCCAGTCCTTACACGTGTGAACACCCCCTTAAAATCCTCGCAGAGATATCGCCGCTACCCCTCAATGTGACTTCACCTACCTGGGCAACACTCACCGGTCAGAGCATCAGTTGCCAAACACTGCGCTTTCTCCCTGCATTTATTTCCAAGGACACAAAAACGCCATGACAGTTTAGAAAAATGCATTAAAAATTAGACGGGGTGTGAGATGGGGAGGGGGCCTCCGTGCAATTTCTTAATCCTCATAAAGCACACGAGCAGATGAGTTCATTCATGAGGGATGCACAAGTTTGAGACTCACCAACCACCGCACCACAACACAGGACCCTGCAATACAACACAGATTAAAAACAGTTAAAATACCTACTTACCTAAAATGGCTACTGCAGCAGCCAAAATACAAACAGCTATTATTTGGTGAAGTTTAGCGCTGGCCGCCTGCTACAACAGCCAAAATAATTGGACCCGTAACATTCTATTTTTCATTGGCTGCACCATAGTGCAGCTGGGTCGATGGATATTTCCATTGGTCCTCCAGCTGTCAAACAAGGAGTGCCGTTCTAAGTTTGTCTGAGAGCTACATATTGCAAACACATTGGGCACATTTAGTTATCGTTGATGTGAACCTTCTTGTGATTGGTTGTATTCTACTACTTTGCTTACCATAAAACCGCACGAAAACCTCATTTTTCGGTCATGAGAGTCCCTCGGTTTTGCTCTTTGGCCGTGTAGTTTAACACGCATTTGTTTTATTCCTGGTCTCAATTCTGTAAAGATCTAGTGGTTTTATAATTCTTCTTCCTTGTGTAACAGTTTAGTTTCCAGCTCTCTCCTCTTTTCCCCTACCTGGGCTCGAACTAGGGACCCTTTGCACACATAGACATCGTTGCACATCGCGCCACAAAAGCCGCGGGGAACAACTACTTCACGTCTCAGAGAGAGTGACGTCACATATTGAAACGCTATTAGCGTGCACCCCGCTAATTAGCTAGCCATTTCACATCGGTTACACTTGCATCTTCCAATCATGATGGCTTTTATATGGAAGCCCATTCCTGCCACACAATAAATACACTAAAATCAGTACTATCTAAAAATGTTGAGATATGTTGGTCACAATTTCAAGATAGTATCTTGACATTTTTTAGATAGTATGTATACAATTTGAGACACTGTCTTGAAATCCTAACTATTGTATCTCTAATTTTTTTAGATAGTATGTCAAAAATGTGAGATACTAATCTAAAAAAAAATTGAGATACGTGAGTCAGAATTTCAACATATCTTATAAATTTTGACTAACGTATTTCGAAATGTTTAGATAATATATACAATTATTTACATACTATTACTACACATATGTCAGAGTCAAGGCCCGCGGGCCACATCCGGCCCGCAAGAAGGTTTTTTACGGCCCCTGGGATGATCTTGATTTATTATTAGAACCGGCCCGCAGCAAGCCGGCAGCCCGCAGATCTTTTACACGCACCAATACTACATTTCCCACAATGCAAAGGTGACGCACCGAGCAGTAGGCTGCTTCATTTCAATATTTATTGGCACAGCAGTCGTCAGCATCACAGTAAAATTAACTTTCAGATACCCATCAAAAATGGCAAAACGGAAGGTGGATACTGAGAACCGGGGGTTTCAAACAAGGTGGGAGTCGGAGTATATGTTCACGAAGGTAGCTGGAAAACCTGTGTGTCTTCTGTGTGGAGAAAGTGTGGCGGTACTGAAAGAGTATAATCTGAGACGACATTATGAAACGAAACACGCGGACACACACGCGGACGCAACTGTCAAGGCCAGTTTTATTTTGGCAGAAGAGATCGCTAAATCAGCCCGGCCATTTACGGAGGGGGATTTCATCAAAAACTGCATGATTAAAGTTTGTGACGAAGTTTGCCCAGAAAAAAGGCAACTCTTTTTAAATGTGAGTCTGAGCAGAAACACCATTGCCGAGAGAGTAGACCAGTTGTCCATCAATCTAAAAGAGCAGCTTGTGAAAAAGGGAAAAGATTTTATTGCATATTCCTTGGCTGTGGATGAGAGCACCGACATTTCTGACATTGCCCAGTTGTCAATTTTCATCCGCGGAGTGGACTCCAACCTAAGCGTGACAGAGGAGTTTTTGGCTTTACGTCCTATGCATGGCACAACTACGGGCATGATTTGTATGAAGAGGTGTCAAGATGTGTAAATGAGATGGAGCTGCCTTGGGAAAAACTTGTGGGTTTGACAACCGACGGAGCACCTGCGATGTGTGGACACAGGAGCGGACTGGTGGCGAAGATACGGGAAAAGATGCAAGAGGAAAACGCGACAGGTGAGCTGACAGCTTATCATTGTATCATACACCAGGAAGCGTTGTGCGGTAAAGCCTTGAAAATGGAGCATGTAATGAGCATCATCACGCGCACAGTTAACTTTATCAGAGCCAAAGGTTTGAATCACCGCCAGTTCAAGGCATTTCTGACGGAGTTAGAAACGGAGCATGGTGATTTGCCTTATCACACAGAGGTGCGATGGCTAAGCCAGGGAAAGGTGCTTCAAAGATGTTTCGAGCTTCGTGAGGAGATTTGTCTGTTCTTGGACAGCAAAGGGAAAGACACAACACAACTCCGAGACGAAATGTTTCTGTGTGAAATGGCTTTTCTGTGTGACATTACGAGTCATCTGAATGCAATAAACTTGCAGCTGCAGGGTCGGGATCGTGTCATCTCTGATATGTACAGTACAGTGAAGGCATTTAAAACCAAACTGACTCTGTGGGAGACGCAGATGCGGAAAGAAAATTTGAGCCACTTTCCCAGCTGCCAGACCATGAAAGAGAAGCTCTCTACCAGTGCGTTCCCGAGCACACAGTTGGCTGATAAAATAGGTATGCTTGCCGCTGACTTTCGACGCCGATTTGCTGACTTTGAAGCACAAAAAAGCAGGTTGGAACTGCTCGGTAACCCATTTGCTGTTGACGTGGAAAGCTCACCACCAAACCTCCAAATGGAGTTGATTGACCTCCAATGCAATGATGCACTGAGGGCAAAATATGCGGCAGTGGGTGCTGCGGAGTTCGCCCGTTTCCTCCCCGGCACAATGCCCCAGCTGCGCATCCAGGCTGCTCAAACGTTGTCTATGTTTGGCAGCACATACCTGTGTGAACAACTGTTTTCTTTGATGAACCTGAACAAAACATCACACAGAAGTCGACTTACTGCTGAACACCTCCACTCAATTCTGAGGATTTCTTCAGCTCAGAGCCTTACCCCGAACATTGATGAACTTGTGGAAAAGATGGGACACCACCAAGTATCACCCTCAACCTCAAACAAGTGAACATTACTGTGCAATCACATATTTAGAGTTTTTACTCAGTTCAAGTTTAAAAGTTAAAATTTAATATTTGTTTTCACTGCATGTTACTTCTCCTTAAACAAAGTGTTGTTTTTGATTAATAGATTTTTGCACTTTATTTTTTTGTATTTCAATCCAATTATATTTTTAAAATATTTCAGTTGAGTGGATGATAGAAAATTGCTATTATTGTTTTTTCTTTGAAGTAAATTTAGCCCACTTTTGCTAAAATAGAAAATATAGTCTACTGATGGTGCCTTGAATACCAGTTTCTTTCATTTAATGTTCATGTTATGGGGATATTTATATAAAGGAAATTTGTCTTTTGTGTCTGTTGAAAATTAAAGATTACTGACAGAGCCATAAGAAAATATTGCTTTATTTATCTGATCATATTGTAATATATTTGTTAGGTTTTCAGTAGGTTCAATTAGGTTCACTAGACTATATGCGTCATTTAAAAATTTTTCAATGAACATTCGAACAGTCCGGCCCTCGTCTTGTAGCTGATTTTTTTATTTGGCCCTCCGTCCATTTGACTTTGACACCCCTGTATTACTACATTTAGAGATACAGTGGTTCCTCAATTCAAAATGTTAAGGTTATGCCAAGGCACTGGTAGAGCAGTGGCGATTTTAAAATGTAAAACTCCCAACACAAAACAATTAATTAACTTGGGGCGGCAGGGTAGCCTAGTGGTTAGAGTTCAAACCCCCAAGCTGACAAGGTACAAATCTGTTGTTCTGCCCCTGAACAGGCAGTTGTTCCTAGGCCGTCATTGAAAATAAGAATTTGTTCTTAACTGACTTGCCTGGTTAAATAAAGGTAAAATAAAAATTGCACTATAACAGTGCCCACAAACTGTTAGGGCTGACATAAAGCTGTCCCAACATCAGAGCCTTGCCTTCTTTTCAGCATGGAGTGAATCCTTACCACTGCTACACCTGGCTATCAGCGGAGCCTTGTCTTACAGCAAAACAGTTAATTCAGCCTCAATTTCTGCCGTTAAAAAAAAACATAGCTGATACGGCTGACTTGCTTAAACAAATGTAGTTTCTACTGACAATTGAGATATACAAACTATGGCATAATTGGACGATGAGCGGATGGATAAGAGGCCATCCAAAAATTTGATTGAAACATTAATGAGGGAGCTAGGACGGAAGTAGTCAATATTTGTCAATATATTTGTTCAGCACTTTTGAAATGGACAGCAACAGAATTCAGACCATGGGCAATTTTTACAGTATTCTCCCTGTACACCAAGTCATAACTGTAGGACAAATAAAGGGAGCATATAGGCAGACAATGAAAGCTCTTACAATATTCAATGATTACATTTCTCTAAAACAGGCTATAGGCTACATGTGCACCACCAACTTCTAACAGCTTACTACACAATGTACACTTAGTATTACTTTCTTAGGTACAGTATACAGTGCATTTTAAAGTAGTCAGACCCCTTGTCTTTTCCCACATTTTGTTACATTACAGCCTAATTCTAAAATGGAATAAATGAATTTTTTACCTCATCAATCTACACACAATATCCCATAATGACAAAGTGAAAACAGGTTTTTAGACATTTCTGCAAATCTATTAAACATAAAAAACAGAAATACCTTATTAAATAAGTATTCAAACCCTTTGCTATGATACTCAAAATTGAGATCAGGTGTATCCTGCATCCATTGATCATCCTTGAGATGTTTCTACAACTTGATTGGAGTCCGTCTGTGGTAAATTCAATTGATTGGACATGATTCGGAAATGCACACACCTGTCTACATAAGGTCCCACAGTTGGCAGTACATGTCAGAGCAAAAACCAAGCCATGAGGTTGAAGGAATTGTCCATACAGTTCCGAGACAGGATTGTGTCGAGGCACAGATCAGGGGAAGGCTACCAAAACATTTCTGCAGCATTAATTGACACCAAGAACACAGTGGCCTCCATCATTTTTAAAGGAAGAAGTTTGGAACCAGCAAGACTCTTCCTAGAGCTGGCCACCAGGCCAAACTTAGCATTTGGGGAAGAAGGGCCTTGTTCAGGGAGGTGACCAATATCCCAATGGTCACTCTGACAGAGCTCCAGTTCCTCTGTTGAGATGGGAACCATCTCTGCAGCACACCACCAATCAGGCCTTTATGGTAGAGTGACCAGACAGAAGCCATTCCTCAGTTAAAGGCACATGACAGCCAGTTTGGAGTTTGCCAAAAGCCACCTAAAGGACTCTCAGACCATGAGAAACAAGATTCTCTGGTCTGATGAAACTAAATCAAATTTGATTTGTCACATGCGCTGAATACAACAGGTGTAGGTAGACCTTACAGTGAAATGCTTACTTACAAGCCCTTAACAATGCAGTTTTAAGAAAATACCTAAATAAAATGTTAAAAACTAAGAGAAAAAAATGACAAATAATTAAAGAGCAGCAGTAAATAACAATAGCGGGGCTATATACAGGGGGTACCAGTACAGAGTCAATGTGAGGGGGAACCGGTGTCGAGGTAATTGAGGTAAATGTACATGTAGGTAGAGTATTTATAGTGACTATGCACAGATAATAACAGAGTGTTGCAGCAGCGTATAAGAGGGTGGGGGGGATGCAAGTAGTCCAGGTTGCCATTTGATTTGCGGTTCAGGAGTCTTATGGCTTGGGGGTAGAAGCTGTTTAGAAGCCTATAGGACCTAGACTTGGCACTCTGGTACCACTTGCCATGCGGTAGCAGGGTGAACAGTCTATGACTAGTGCGGCTGGAGTCTGACAATTTTTAGGGCCTTCCTCTGACACTGCTTGGTATAGAGGTCCTGGATGGCAGGAAGCTTGAGCCCAGGGATGTACTGAGCTGTACGCACTACCCTCTGTAGTGCCTTGCGGTCGGAGGTCGAGCAGTTGCCATACCAGGCAGTGATGCAACCTGTCAAGATGCTCTCGATGGTGCAGCTGTAAAACCTTTTGAGGATCTGAGGACCCATGCAAACTCTTTCCAGTCTCCTGAGGGGGAATATGGTTTGTCGTGCCCTCTTCACGACTGTCTTGGTGTGCTTGGACTATGTTAGTTTGTTTGTGAGGTGGACGCCAAGGAACGTTAAGCTCTCAACCTGCTCCACTACAGCCCAGTTGATGAGAAAGGTGCTCGTTCCTCCATTTCCTGTAGTCCCGATCATCTCCTTTGTCTTAATCACATTGAGGGAAAGGTTCTTGTCCTTGCAGCACATGGTCAGGTCTCTGACCTCCTGCCTATAGGCGTTCTCGTCGTTTTCAGTGATCAAATACTCTACCACTGTTGTGTCATCAGCAAACTTAATGATGGTGTTGGAGTCATGCCTGGCCGTGCAGTCATGAGTGAACAGAGAGTACAGGAGGGGACTGAGCACGCACTCCCCGTGTTGAGGATCAGCGTAGCAGATGTGTTGTTACCCTACCCTTACCACCTGGGGGTGGCCAGTCAGGAAGTCCAGTATCCAGTTGCAGAGGGAGATGTTTAGGCCCAGGGTCCGTAACTTGCTTGGGATAGGGGACAGTATTTTCACGTCCGGCTGAAAAGCGTGCCCAAAGTAAACTGCCTGTTACTCAGGCCCAGAAGCTAGGATATGCATATAATTGGTAGATTTGGATAGAAAACACTCTAAAGTTTCTAAAACTGTTACAATTATGTCTGTGAGTATAACAGAGGGGCGATACGGTGCGAAACCCCAAGGAAAAACCATACCAAAAAAATAATAATTCAGCTTACCACTATTTTCAATGGCTATCACTTTTATTATAAGGCGAAGTCCTCCCAGATTGCAATTCCTATGGCTTCCACTAGATGTCAACAATCTTTAGAAAGAGTTTCAGGCTGGTTTTTGGAAAAAATGAGCCATGGTTTGCTTTCGCCGTAAAGCCTTCTCACCAAACTGCTTGCCTATTGTCCTGTAACCCATCCCAGCCTTGTGCAGGTTTACAATTTTATTCCTGATGTCCTTACACAGTTCTCTGGTCTTGGCCATTGTGGCGAGGTTGGAGTCTGTTTGATTGAGTGTCTGGACAGGTGTCTTTTATACAGGTAACGAGATCAAACAGGTGCAGTTTTAATACAGGTAATGAGTGGAGAACAGGAGTGCTTCTTAAAGAAAAACTAACAGGTCTGTGAGAGCCGGAATTCTTACTGGTTGGTAGGTGATCAAATACTTATGTCATGCAATAAAATGCAAATTAATTACTTAAAAATCATACAATGTGATTTTCTGGATTTTTGTTTTAGATTCTGTCTCTCACAGTTGAATTGTACCTATGACAAAAATTACAGACCTCTACATGCTTTGTAAGTAGGAAAACCTGCTAAATCTGCCAGTGTATCAAATACTTGTTCTCCCCATTGTATGCATAGGCCCCCGCCTCGTGTCTTACCAGAGGCTGCTGTTTTACCCTGAAGATAGAGTGTATAACAGGCCAGCTGTATATTCTTGATGTCGCCGTTCAGCCACAACTCGCTGAAACATAAAATATTACAGTTTTTAAAGTCCTGTTGGGAGGATATACGTGCTTTCAGTTTGGCCCATTTATTTTCTAGCGATTGAACGTTAGCTAGCAGGAGGGAAAGCAAAGGCAGATTAGCCTGATCCTCACAAGGCACCCTGATCTTTTTCCGCAAAATCTCAGTTTCCTTCTCCAGCGAATGATGGGGATCTTGGCCTGGTCGGGTGTCTGAAGTAGTATATCCCTCCCGTCCGACTCATTGAAGAAAAACTCTTTGTCTAATCTGAGGTGAGTAATCTCAGTGCTGATGTCCAGAAGTACAGAGAGATCATTGATAAAAATCTGCTCCAGAGCACTAAGGACCTCAGACAGGTCAAAGGTTCACCTTCCAACAGCACAACGACCCCAAGCACACAGCCAAGACAACGCAGGAGTGGCTTCGGGACAAGTCTCTGAATGTCCTTGCGTGGCCTGGTCCTTGCGTGGCACAGAACCCGGACTTGAACCCTATTGAACATCTCTGGTGAGAAAATATCTGTGCTGAGATGCAAAGCTGACAGAGCTTTAGAGGATCTGCAAATAAAAATGGGAGAATCTCCCCAAATACAGCTGTGCCAAGCTTGTAGTGTCATACCCAAGAAAACACAAGGCTGTAATCGCTGCCAAAGGTGCTTTTACTGAGTAAAGGGTCTGAATACTTATGTAAATGTAATATTTCTAAAAAACCTGGTTTTGCTATGTCATTATGGGTTATTGTGTCTAGATTGATGAGGGGAAAAAAACAATCTAATCAATTTTAAAATATGTCTGTCACTTAAAAATTCTGTAAAACGTCAAGGGGTCTGAATACTTTTCGAATGCACTGTATATATCTCCCTGGCATAGTACATAATTTATGTAGCAGAATTCAAGTCACTGTTGAACTCACCTTGTTGCGCTGTGCTCACTTGAACAGGAAGGTGGAGCAGCAGTCCTTCATGGACAAATTTTGTCATCAAAGTCTGGCATTCTCTGGATTTATGGTGCTTTCAACACAACTGGGAACTCGGAAAAAAACGAGGTTGAATCATGACATTAGTAATCTTCATCACTACCTTGATTACTTCCCCTTTTTCTTCACTCACTCATTAGGCAGTATTAGTTCTGTTTTCATGTCCAGACGCTTCTCTTGTTTTGTAGCGCTCCATGTTCGTTATTATTAAACGCAACAACTGCACCTGCTCCCTTACTCTCTGCGTCTTCGTTACAGAATACTGCCTCAAAAGCCTTCCCTTCCTCATCACTACGGCTCCCGTACACAAAGTCATCATATCGTTGGCCCCGTGTTTTGGGATGTAGATGTGGACATCCGCCAGACTCTGGAGAGGGAACGCGTGCCTACTACCTGCCCTCCTGAGTGCATTTACGTTTACCTACACTATTCAATCCATCTCTGCAATGTACTGATGGCCCACTTTGGCACAGGACATTGCACGCTATGTCAATTCATGCTTCGTATGAGCCCAAACTAAATCTCCCAGGCACGCTCCAGCTGGGAAGCTTCTTCCCGTGCCTCAGCGGCCTTGGTCCTATCTGTCCATAGATTTGATTTCGTTACGGATCTCCCTCCGTCTGATGGTTTCATGGTGTTTAGGTCAGAACGTGACTAGGGTGGTGTTCTAGGGTGGTGTTGGTCATGTTCTAGGGTGGGGTGGTCATGATCATATTTAGGAAGCTCTTTCTCCCACCTGCTTTGTGGGATATTGTTTTGAGTGAGTGCATGGAGCACTACGGTACTTCATAGTTGTTGTTTGTTTCTTGTTTTGTTTAAGTTTCACTAAAATAAAGATGTGGAACTCCAATTACGCTGCGCCTTGGTCCACTCATTTCAACAACTGTGACAGATTCTCAAAATCCTCCCGTTTTATCCCTCTGCCTGGTCTCCTTACCGCACTCCAGGTCGCTGAGGCACTGTTCTAACAGGTCTTCCGGCACTATGGCCCCCAATTCACGTCACAGGTATGGAAAGCCTTCATGGAGAAGCTGGGGGTCACGTCACGCCTACCGGTGCTCGACATTGCCGGTTTACTAAACACCGGTCCTGGCAACCCATCATTTTGCACACCTGCGACCCATCATCATGCACACCTGGACTTCATCACTACCTTGATTACTTCCCCTTTATCTAACACTCTGTAGCCTTTCTCATTAGGCCTTATTGGTTCTGTTTTCATGTCCAGACACTTCTCTTGTTTTGTATTGCGCCATGTTCGTTATTATTTAACTCAACAACTGCACCTGCTTCCTGACTCGCCTGTGTCTCCATTACACTGGATGACAGTTCAAAACGTATTTTCCAGTCGGCGCTCGTTTTTTTTCAGTGTTCCCAGTTGTCTTGAACTCACTGAAGTCTGACGTTTCCAGTTTTTTTTAACTCGGAAGAAGTCATGCTCGATTGACAGCATTGCCAATGCATTCAAACTTTTCTGGCACATGGTGTTGAATGTTTTTCCTTTTAAGCTTAGAAAAGAGACCCTTAAATACCCCCACTCCACAGAATATCAGGCTAGTGATTGCTTTGAGATGCTTGCAGTTAGCCACTGATACCTTCCAAACCACTCATTGCTGAATTTGCAATGTCCAACATGTTGTGTAATGTTTATGGCCGAAGAGCACCGGGTAGATGGTGGCAGATTGCAGTAAATTGCATCATATCATTGTGCCAGACTATCACAAGGGTGAGTTAGAGTGCTGATTATGCTTTTGTTTTCTCTCACTCGAAAAACAGAAAGAATGTATGTTTTATTTAATAAATGTACTTATTTATTTAGCCAATAAAGTGTATTAGTCATCATAAAGCTGAGTGACTTACTAATTTGTTGCCACACCCTGATCTGTTTCAGTGTGGGAGCAACAATCCACTGTTTGCCTCAGTCTGGAGGAGTTTGTGGCGGAGGTTAGAAAGGTGTTTGATTCTCGGTTGTCCGGTGGAGAGGCTGCTCGGAATCTACTTCAACTGCGTCAAGACTCCAGTAGTGTCGCAGAATACGCAGTGGATTTTCGCACTTTGGCCGCCGGAGTCTCTGTTCAACACATTCCTTCATGAATTATCAGAGGTGGTTAAATACGAGCGTGCAGCCTGGGAGCTTCCCATGGACCTCGACTCTCTCATAGCCTTGACCATATTGATCAATGGCCAGATGTGAGAACGTAGGACAGAGTGGAGGTCTGTTCCTGGTCACACTCGCTCGTCCACAGCTCCCACCTCACCTCCGGGGAATCCTGGAAGTCCCCGGTGTCTACAACACGGGGAGAATCCGATGTCACCCAAGTTCCCTTGGTAAGGGAAGACCCCCATGAAGTGGACAAAAATGAATGGCAACTTATTGCCATTGGGCGAACCATATACACAATCGCAAATAACACTCAAATGGACGGCAGTTCATCCAAACCATATGGCAAGTGGAACATGGCAAATGCCAAGTGTCATACTCCAAAACTCCCAAAGATGGCGAGAGCGCTCTACCATAGATTTTCATATGGCAAATGGTCACAAAGTCAAGAACCAGGGGTCAAATTTTGAAAGATATACAACCCCCTCTAAATAAGTGCTGTCTGGACAATTTTTTGGACAAAAACATGGATTTTTTTTGTCAGTTATACATATGTAATAACCATATGAACATACATTTGTCTTCTTTTATTGAGTTTGTCCATAAGGCCTGTGTTTTGTCCATTTGCAATATATGATCATAGGAAGTCGGCTTCCGAACCCAAAAGCCAGTAAACCATGTCCAAATGGCATAAGAAATATCCAAATGGTATTTATACTGTCCAAATTATATATATCACTATGTTGAGCCCTGAATCAACTTATAAGGTCTATTTGTCATGTTTGATCATAGGAAGACATAGGAAGTAAGAATTTGGTTCAATGAGAGAGAATGGGATTCTGTCG
Source organism: Oncorhynchus clarkii lewisi (assembly GCF_045791955.1). NCBI lineage: Eukaryota > Metazoa > Chordata > Actinopteri > Salmoniformes > Salmonidae > Oncorhynchus > Oncorhynchus clarkii. The sequence goes on from NC_092153.1 coordinate 32,207,613, forward strand.
TTTTTTTAAAGATTTTTTTGAAAAACGTCCAAAAGGATGAGCATGGGTGGGGTGTGCTCCCTACCCGGCCATGGACCCCTTGCACCCTCCTAAAGGCATTAAAAACCATTAAAAAGTATATGCTACTGGTAACCCTTTCAGATAACCAGGTGCATGGCTGTTCATTTGCAATGTCTTGCAATGGAAATTTACCATCACGAATTTGACATGCTCTAATATACTGCAGAAAGGCCCAATTGACTGGCCCGTTGAACTCGGGATGGCCGGGCAGTGATAGTGGTTCCTCTCCATCGCTCGTTGGTGTTGATTTCAGCATGTCAATTTGGTGATGGTAAATCCCTCATTAAAAACATTTGGAAATGTACTTTCCATTTGCAATGTCTTACAATGGGTATTTACCATCACAAATTTGACATGCTCTAATATTCTGCAGAAATGCCCAATTGACTAGCCCGCTGAACTCGGGATGGCCGGGCAGTGATAGTGGTTCCTTTTAGAGTTCGACCGATTATGATTTTTCAACGCCGATACCGATACCGATTATTGGAGGACCAAAAAAGCTGATACTAGTTAAACAGCCATTTGTTGCATTTTTTATTTGTAATAATGACAATTACAACATTACTGAATGAACACTTATTTTTACTTAAAATAATACATCAATAAAAATCAATTTAGCCTCAAATAAATAATGAAATATGTTCAATTTGGTTTAAATAATGAAAAAACAAAGTGTTGGAGAAGTAAAAGTGCAATATGTGCCATGTAAAAAAGCTAACGTTTGAGTTCCTTGCTCAGATCATGAGAACATATGAAAGTTTGTGGTTCCTTTTAACATGAGACTTCAATATTCCAAGGTAAGAGGTTTTAGGTTGTAGTTAATATAGTATTTATAGGACTATTTCTCTCTATACCATTTGTATTTCATATTCCTTTGACTATTGGATGTTCTTATAGGCACTATAGTATTGCCAGTGTAACAGTATAGCTTCCGTCCCTGGGATCGAACCAGGAACACATCGACAACAGCCACACTCGAAGCAGTGATACCCATCGCTCCACACAAGCCACGGCCCTTGCAGAGCAAGGAGAATAACTACTCCAAGTCTCAGAGCGAGTGACGTTTGAAACACTATTAGCGCACACCCAGCTAACTAGCTAGCCATTTCACATCGGTTACACCAGCCGTTAGGCTGATAGGCTTGAAGTCATAAACAGCGATGTGCTTGCTAAACGTACAGGTCTGCAATTCGGCAAATCTGATGATGAATCCATAGTCTTGCTTCCTGTTTACAAGCAGAAGTTGACACAGGAAGTAGCCACGATTCACTCCGTTGAGAAATGGTCTCCAGAATCAGAGGTTATGCTACAGTACTGCTTTGCTAGTGCTGATTTGAACATGTTTAGAGTCTCCGTCGATAACATTAACGAGCTAACAACCTCTGTCACCGGCTTCATTAGAAAATGCATCGATGACGTTGTATCCATGGTGAGGGTTCACTGCTTCTCCAATCAAAAGGCCTGTTCACCGGACGTGCTACCAGATCTGCTGTTTTGAGGTGCTGATCTGTTGCGCCCTCGACAACTACTGTGATTATTATTATTTGACCATGCTGGTCATTTATGAACATTTTAAAATCTTGGCCATGTTCTGTTATAATCTCCACCCGGCACAGCCAGAAGAGGACTGGCCACCCCTCATAGCCTGGTTCCTCTCTAGGTTTCTTCCTAGGTTTTGGCCTTTCTAGGGAGTTTTTCCTAGCCACTGTACTTCCACACCTGCATTGCTTGCTGTTTGGGGTCTTAGGCTGGGTATCTGTACAGCACTTTGAGATATCAGCTGATCTAAGAAGGGCTATATAAATACATTTGATTTGATTAACCCTGAGATTGGCACAAAACTAAAGAACAAGGCTACCGCACACAGGGCTACCGCACACAAGGCTACAGCACACAGGGCTACCCCACACAGAGCTCAAATAAAATAAAATCTAATTTATTTATTGGTCACATACACGTGGTTAGCAGATGTTAATGCGAGTGTAGTGAAATGCTTGTGCTTCTAGTTCCGACCGTGCAGTAATATCTAACAAGTAATCAACCATTTGACAACAACTACCTTATACACACAAGTGTAAAGGATTAATAAGAATATTTACACATAAATATATGGATGAGTGATGGCCGTGCGGCATAGGCAAGATGCAGTAGATGCTATAGAGTACAGTATATACATATGAGACGAGTAATGTAGGGTATGTAAACATTACATAAAGTGGCATTGTTTAAAGTGACTAGTGATACATTTATTACTTCCAATTTTTTATTATTAAAGTGGCTAGAGATTTGAGTCAGTATGTTGGCAGCAGCCACTCAATGTTAGTGGTGGCTGTTTAACAGTCTGATGGCCTTGAGATAGAAGCTGTTTTTCAGTCTCTCTGTCCCAGCTTTGATGCACCTGTACTGACCTCACCTCTGGATGATTGCGGGGTGAACAGGCAGTGGCTCGGGTGATTGTTGTCCTTGATGATCTTTTGGCCTTCCTGTGTCATTGGGTCGTGTAGGTGTCCTGGAGGGCAGGTAGTTTGATGCGTTGTGCATGCGTTGTGCAGACCTCACTATCCTCTGGAGAGCCTTACGGTTATGGGTGGAGCAGTTGCCGTACCAGACGGTGATACAGCCCGACAGGATACTCTCGATTGTGCATCTGTAAAAGTTTGTGAGTGTTTTCGGTGACAAGCCAAATTTCTTCAGCCTCCTGAGGTTGAAGAGGCGCTGTTGCACCTTCTTCACCACGCTGTCTGTGTGGGTGGACCATTTCAGTTTGTCCGTGATGTGTACGCCGAGGAACTTAAAACTTTCCACCTTCTCCCCTACTGTTCCGTCAATGTGGATAGGGGGGTGCTCCCTCTGCTGTTTCCTGAAGTCCACAATCATCTCCTTTGTTTTGTTGACGTTGAGTGTGAGGTTATTTTCCTGACACCTCACTCCGAGGGTCCTCATCTCCTCCCTGTAGGCTGTCTCGTCATTGTTGGTAATCAAGCCTACCACTGTAGTGTCATCTGCAAACTTGATGATTGAGTTGGAGTCGTGCATGTCCACACAGTCATGTGAACAGGGAGTACAGGAGAGGGCTGAGAATGCACCCTTGTGAGGCCCCAGTGTTGAGGATCAGCGGGGTCAGATGTTGTTTCCTACACCTCACCAACGTCTCCTTGTCCCAGTCTGTAATCCCCACAAGTTTTAAGATGACCACAATCATTCCTGTTACTAAACACTCTAAAGCTTCATGTCACAATGACCACCACCCTGTAGCAATTCTGTAATCATGAAGTGCTTTGAGAGGCTGGTTATGGCACAAATCTACTCCACCATCCCAGCCACCCTAGATCCACTCCAATTTGCATACCGCTCCAACAGATCCATAGACAACAATCTCAATTGCTCTCCACACTGCCCTCACCCACCTAGATAAGAGGAATATCTATGTTGACTACAGCTCAGCGTTCAACACCATTGTCCCCTCCAAGCTCGTCACCAAGCTTAGGACTCTAGGTCTGAACATCTCCCTCTGCAACTGGATCCTGGACTTCCGGACGGGCCGACCCCAGGTGGTGAGGGCAGGACATATCACCTCCGCGACGCTGACCCATAACACAGGGACTCCACACGGGTGTGTGCTTAGTCACTTCCTGTTCTTCCTGTTCACCCACAACTGTGTGGCCACGCACGACTCCAACACCTGATCACTGACAACGATGAGTCAGCCTACAGAGAGGACCAAGGAGCTGATGGTGGACTACAGAAAACGGGGACAGCTTCAAGTTCCTCTGTGTTCAACTCACTAAAGACTTAAAAATGTCCAAACACACACACGCAGTCATGAAGAAGACGCGACAGTACTTCTTCCCCCTCAGGAGGTTGAAAAAGTTTGTCATTGGCCCTCAAATCCTCAAAAGGTTCTACAACTGTACCAGTGAGAATATATTGACTGGCTGCATCACTGCTTGGTATGGCAATAGCACCGCCCTCGATTGCATGGCGCTACAGAAGGTTGTGTGGACAGCCCAGTACCTCACCGGCTGCCAAGCTCCCTGCCATCCAGGACATCTATATCAGGCTATGTGAAAAGAAGGCCCGGGAAATCGTCAAAGACTCCAACCACCCAAGCCATAGACTATTTTCTCTGCTGCCGCACGACAAGAGGTACCAGTGCATCAAGTCTGACACCAACGGGCTCTTGAACAGCTTCTATCTCCAAGCAGTACGACTGATAAATAGCTAACGAAATAGCTACACACACTATCTGAGTTAACCTTGCATCTTTATTGACCTTTTATTTAAATCTTTGCACTGTCTCTATGCACACTCTCGGGGCCTTACACACTCGCACACACCGTCACTCCAACACACACACAAACACTCACTCCTTAATTTGCTCACTCACACATAAAATGCACATATATTTATACTGACTAGATAATAAACAGAGTAGCAACAGTGTATGTGAAGAGTGTGAAAGTGTCTATATGTGAGTGTGTGTGTTTGGCGTCAATATGCATGTGTGTGAGAGTATGTAGTGTGTTTGTATGTATGTGTGTGTGTGTGTTGTAGTGTCAGTGTAGTATGTGTGAGTGTGTGGGTGGAGTCTAGTCAGTGTGCATAGAACTATTGCAAGAGAGTTAGTGCAAAACAATAAAGATACAAAAAAAATAATAGAGGGGGTTAATGTAAATGGCATATATTATATTACTCTAAAATATTTATAGGATGGCCAACCCTCTTGGGTGCAAAGCCAACATTGGATCTGACCTCAACTTTCCCCAAAATTCTGTGCTGCAGGATGACACACACTCGAAAATGCAGTCATGCAGAGCAAAACACATTAGTAGGGCCTTTTAAAATCAATTTAAATATTTAGCCTAATTCTGTATTAGTTTTTTAAAATTCTGTTTTCTCAGTTTTGTTTTTTCAGGATTTGGATATCCCCTGTTTTTTCTGGTTTTCCCCCAACTTTTTTTTATTTAAAAATACTACAACATTTGATTTTCTGTGTTCACAACAATGATTAAACCGCATCAGTGGACCACTTTTATGGTCTGTGAAAAATCTAATAAACTTTTGTGTAGTTTAAGTCAGTGCAAATGAACTGTTGTTTGGTTAATTAACAGCATTTCGGTAGCGCAGTAAGCGCACATGTGATGGTGTTCGCAAATCAGACGGTGTTTGCAAATCAGATTTGTATTTATTTAAATTCATTTTTAGTAATTAAATGTTGAGTTAGATTACATAGCTAGCTACCTCAACTGTTATTTCAAATAATTTTGGTTACTTCACAGCAATTGCTAGCCTGCTAACGGTAGCTGTTAGTGAGAACTTCCTAGGTGTTAACACATTTGTTTTTACATTTAAGCCTTTATATACAGTCTGTCACAATCGCCTAGAGAGATGGGTGCAAAGTCAATTGCAGAGAGCAGAGGATACTGGGGAAAACCGTCTTTATTGGGATTCCCAAACGAACGCCCAAAACCATAGGCGATAAATAGACAGAAAAATAGTCCGACCCAACACAGGGCACAAACGGACAGGAACACAAACACGCACACCCCGACTAACAGAAAATAATCCCGCACAAACATAGGCGGGCCTAACAGGCTTAAATAGACATAAATCAAGAAACAAAATAAGGGACAGGTGCAACCAATAAGACCAAACGAACAGAAAAGGATAAAGGGATTGGTGGCGGCTAGTAGAACGGCGACGACGACCGCCGAGCACCGCCCGAACAGGCAGGGGAGCCACCTTCGGTGGGAGTTGTGACACACTCAAACGTTTGGACACCCCTTCTCATTCAAGGGTTTTTCAATATTGTTTCTATATTCTCCAATGTAGATTAATAGTGAAGACAAACTATGAAATAATACATTTGGAATCATGTAGTAACCAAAACAGTGTTAAATTAATCAAAATATAAAAGATTATTCAAAGTAGCCAACCTTTGCCTTGATGACAGCTTTGCACACGCTTTGCAATCTCTCAACCAGCTTCACTTAGAACGCTTTTTCAACAGTCTTGAAGGAGTTCCTACATATGCTGAGCACCTGCTTTTCTTTCACTCTGCGGTCCAACTCATCCCAAACCATCTCAATTGGGTTGAGGTCGGGTGATTGTGGAGGCCAGGTCATCTGATGCAGCACTCCATCACTCTCCTTCTTGGTCAAATAGCTCTTAAACAGCCTGGAGGGGTGTTGGGTCACTTTCCTGTTGAAAAACAAATGTCCCACTAAGCGCAAACCAGATGGGATGGTGTATTGCTGCAGAATGCTGCGGTAGTGTAACCGATGGCTAGCTAGTTAGCGGGGTGCGCGCTAGTAGCGTTTCAATCGGTGACGTCACTCGCTCTGAGACCTTGAAGTAGTTGTTCCCCTTGCTCTGCAAGGGCTGTGGCTTTTGTCGAGTGATGGGTAACGATGCTTCGAGGGTGGCTGTCGTCGATGTGTGCAGAGAGTCACTGGTTCGAGCCCAGGTTAGGGCCAGGAGAGCGACGGAAGCTAAACAGTTACATTGATGCTGTTGACCCGGATTACTGGTCGCTGCGGAAAAGGTCAAAAGTGGGGTGAGTGTAACATATGTGAAATGGCTAGCTAGTTAGCGGGGTGCGCTATTAGCGTTTCAATTGGTGTGCACATCACACCAATTCAATTGGTGTGCACGTCACAAAGGGTCCCTGGTTCGAGCCCAGGTAGGGGCGAAGAGAGAGACGGAAACTAAACTGTTACAGTAGCCATGCTGGTTAAGTGTGCCTTAAATTCTAAATAAATCACTGACCGTGTCACCATAAAAGCGTCCCCACACCATCACACGTCCGCCTCCATGCTTCATGGTGGGAACCACACATAAGGAGATCAACCATTCACCTACTCTGCGTCTCACAAAGACATGGTGGTTGGAACCAAAAATCTCTCATTTGGACTCCAAATTCCACCGGTCTAATGTCCATTGCTTGTGTTTCTTGGCCCAAGCAAGTCTCTTCTTATTGGTGTCATGTAGTAGTGGTTTCTTTGCAGCAATTCGACCATGAATGCCTGATTCACACAGTTTCCTCTGAACAGTTGATGTTGAGATGTGTCTGTTACTTGAACTCTGTGTAGCATTTATTTGGGCTGCAATTTCTGAGGCTGGTAACTCTATTGAACTTATCCTCGGCAGCCAAGGTAACTCTGGGTCTTCCATTCCTGTGGCGGTCCTCATGAGAACCAGTTTCATTTTCCAGAATCCGGCTATCTTCTGTATACCACCCCTACCTTGTCACAACACAACTGATTGGATCAAACACATTAAGAAGGAAAGAACTTCCACAAATTAACTTTTAACAAAGCATACCTGTTAATTGAAGCTGGTTGAAAGAATGCCAAAAATGCTATTTTGAAGAATCTCAAATCTCAAATATATTTTGATTTGTTTAAGACTGTTTTGGTTTCTACATGATTCGTTATGTGTTATTTCATAGTTTTGATGTCTTCACTATTATTCCTTAATGTATAATATAGTACAAAAAAAATCAAAGGAATAAGTTGATGTGTCTAAGCCTTTGAATGGCCAAAGGTGTCTGACTTTACAGTAAGTACAGCATCATAAGATCCAAGGTATTTATGTATGTGTTATAAATTACCAAAGGGCTCTTACTTTTAAGTAAGTATAGCGTCATGCGATATAGAGTCTTTATGGATGTGTTATGAATGTGATGAATACTACAGGTGCAGACTTTACCGTGTAATGCTTACTTACGAGCCCTTTTCCAACAATATAGAATTAAAAAGTAAGACATTTTTTTAAAGAAAACATTTGCTAAATAAAACAGGGGAATAGTAACACAATAAAATAACAATAAGGAGGCTATATACAATGAGTATCAGTACCAAGTCAATGTGCAGGGGTACGAGATAGTTAAGTTAATTTAAGTAAAATGAGTAGATGCAGCATACAGTGCATTCGGAAATTATTCAGACCGCTTCCCTTTTTCCACACTTTCTTACGTTACAGCCTTATTCTAAAATGGGTCAATACTTTTTTCCACATCAATCTACACACAATGCCCAAAATGACGAAGCGAAAACAAGCTTTTAGACATTTTTGCAAATGTATTAAAAATAAAATCTCTTATTTTTAAGAGATTTTAAGTATTCAGACCCTTTGCTAATGAGACTCGAAATTGGGCTCAGGTGCATCCTGTTTCCATTGATCACCCTTGAGATTGATCATCCTTGAGGTTCGCCAACTTGATTGGTCCACCGGTGGGAAATTCAATTGGACATGGTTTGGAAAGGCACACACCTGTGAGGTCAAGCCATGAGGTCAAACAAATTGTACGTAGAGCTCCTACCTCGGAGAGTACCAAAAATGCAGCATTGAAGGTCCCCAAGAACACAATGACCTCCATCAAGACTCTGCCTAGAGCTGGCCGGCCGATCAATCTGAGAAATGTTTATTCCATAAAAAAATCTGCCATTTCCAGCTACAATAGTCATTTACAACATTAAGAATGTCTACACTGTATTTCTGGTTAATTTAATTTAATTTTAATGGACAAAAATTGTGATTTTCTTTCAAGGAAAGGACAATTCTAAGTGAACCCAAACTTATGAATGGTAGTGTACATATTACCTCAATTACCTCGACAAACCGGTGCCCCCTCACATTGACTCTGTACCGGTACTGTCACGCCCTGACCATAGCGAGCTTTTTATTCTCTATGCTGGTAAGGTCGGGGCGGCAGGGTAGCCTAGTGGTTAGAGTGTTGGACTAGTAATCACAAGGTTGTAAGTTCAAATCTCTGAGCTGACGAGGTACAAATCTGTCATTCTACACCTGAACAGGCAGCTATAACCCACTGTTCCTAGGCTGTCATTGAAAATAAGAATTTGTTCTTAACTGACTTGCCTAGTTAAGGAAAGAAAAAAAAGAAGTGTAGGGTGGGTCATATAGGTAATTATATTTCTATGTTTGCCTGGTATGGTTCTCAATCAGAGGCAGCTATTTATCGTTGTCTCTGATTGGGGATCATATTTAGGCAGCTATTTCCCCTTTGTGTTTTGTGGGATCTTGACTATGTATAGTTGCCTGCGAGCACTATACGTTTAGTTTTGCGATTTATTATTTTCTTTGAGTTTCACTTCCTAATAAAGCGGATGGAACCATACCACGCTGCATCTTGGTCCACTCATTATAACGATTGTGACAGAAGATCCCACCAACAACGGACCAAGCAGCGTGCCCAGGAGAAGCAGGGATCCTGGGCCTGGGAGGAAAGTGGGGAGTGGAGGACATCCTGGACGTAGGACGAGATTATGGCAGGAGACAGAAGCCTGCCATGGAAGCAGGAAGAAGCAGCGAGGGAGCAACAACGAGAACACAGGGGTTCGCGGCCACGACGGAAGCCCGAGAGGCAGCCTCAAAACATTTTTTGGGGGGGGTCACACGGGGTGGTTGGCGGAGCCAAGGTTTGAACCAGAGCCAACTCCCCGAACTCACCTCGGGGAGTGTGTGACCGGTCTGGCACCATGTTTTTCGGTGATACGCACTGTGTCTCCATTGCACATTCACAGCCCGGTGCGTTCTGTGCCAGCTCCTCGCACTTGTCGTGCTAAAGTGGTTATCTGTCCAGGACGGATTGTGCCGGCTCAGCACGCCTGGTCTCCAGTGCGCCTCCTCGGTCCAGGATATCCTGCGCCGGATCTATGCACTGTGTCCCCAGTGCGCCTTCACAGCCCAGTGCGTCCTGTGCCAGCTCTCCGCACTTGCAGTGCGAAGGTGGTCATTTGTCCAGGATGCGTTGTGCCAGCTCTACGCTCCAGACCTCTAGTGCACCTCCACAGTCCAGTACGTCCTGTGCCTCCTCCCCGCACTCGTCCTGAGGTATGTGTCACCTGTCCGGTGCCACCTGTACCGGTCCCATGCATCAGGCCTCCAGTGCGCCTCCACAGTCCAGTACATCCTGTGCCTCCTCCCCGCACTCGCCCCGAAGTGCGTGTCACCAGCCTTGTGCCACCTGTACCGGCCCCACGCATCAGATCTCCAGTGCACCTCCCCAGTCAAGTATGTCCTGTGCCTGCTCCTCGCGCTCGCCCTGAGGTATGTGTCACCAACCCGGTACCACCAGTGCCGGCCCCACGTACCAGGTTCCGGCGAGGATCCCCAGTCCAGAGCTTCCGGCGACGTTTCACAGTCCGGAACCTCTGGCGATGGTCCACAGTCCAGAACCTCCTGAGACGGTCTGCAGTCCGGAACCTCCTGAGACGGTCCACAGTCCGGAACCTCCTGAGACGATCCACAGTCCGGAACCTACTGAGACGGTCCGCAGTCCGGAACCTCCTGAGATGGTCCGCAGTCCAGAACCTCCTGAGACGGTCTGTGGTCCGGAGCCTCTAGCGACGGCGAGGCGAGGATCTACGGTCTGGAGCCTCTGGCAACGATCTACGGTCCGGAGCCTCCGGTGACGATCCACGGTCCGGAGTCCCCTGCGACGATCCACGGTCCGGTTCCTATGGTGTCGACCCACGGTCCGGTTCCTCCGGCGACGACCCACAGTCCGGTTCCTCCGGTGACGATCCCTGCACCAGTGCCGCCATTGAAGATGACGTATCTGCGAGTGAAGTGGGTACTGCCGCTCCCGACAGTAGATGCCCACCCGGACCCTCCCCTATTTAGTCAGGTTTTGCGGTCGGAGTCCGCACCTTTGGCAGGGGGAACTGTCACGCCATAGAGAGCTTTTTATTCTCTATGTTGGTTAAGTCGGGGTGTGACTAGGGTGGGCCATCTAGGTGATTATGTTTCTATGTTGGCCAGGTATGGTTCCCAATCAGAGGCAGCTATTTATTGTTGTTTCTGATTGGGGATCATATTTAGGCAGCCATTTCCCCTTTGTGCTTTGTGGGATCTTGACAATGTATAGTTAGTTGCCTGCGAGCACTATAGTAGCTTCACCTTTCATTTTGCGATTTATTGTTTTCTTTGAGTTTCACTTCCTAATAAAGAGGACAGAACCATGTCACGCTGCATCTTGGTCCACTCATTATAACGATCGTGACAGGTATAAAGCCTCGCTACTACTGACAGGTATAAAGCCTCGCTACTGTTATTTTACTGCTGCTTTAATAATTTTTATTTTAACGTTTTACTCAATTTTTTCCTCAACACTTATTTTTCTTAAAACTGCATTGTTGGTTAAAGGCTTGTAAGTAAGCATTTCACTGAAAGGTCTAGTCGGCGCATGTGACAAATACAATTTGAATTGATCAAGGTAAGTGTTTCTTGGTGTATTGCGCACACAGCAAATCTAAACCTAACCCTAACCTTAACCACACTGATATCCTTATGTCTAAATCTTAAATTAATACCAAATAGCACATTTTTGTTTTCATCCATTTTTATGATATAGTCAATTGTGACTTTGTGGCTGTGCTATCTAATGGAAGCAATTCCCTCTGGCCTCAAAAGAGAAACAACAGGCCGTACCTTCCAGCTAGCTAATTAGCAAAGAACATAGCTAGCTAGCTAATGGTTTCACCGAGAAGAAGAAAGACAACACCCTTAAAATCTTTGGTCAACGTATAAAATGCTTGTGGGGAAAACAACGGCAATGAAAGTTACAAACACAAACCTTTTATTATCAAGACGTAGGACTGATACGACAGAGATGCACACGACACTTGGGGAAGGTGTTATAAGAAGTCATTGGTTGATAGATTAAGCCAATGAGTAATGCTTATCACAACACTTTGTATTGGCTAAGGAAGGCCAAGTTCTATGCATTGTTATTGTAACGTTGTTATCACTTTTCATCATGTCACAATAAGCTTTGTTAAACATCTGGTAACAATGTTAGAAAAACATTTCATATTTTTTCATGTTGAAAAAATGTTGCATTCAAAACTTTGGACAATCTTAACCAGTGTTTCTTCTTGGTCAGGAAGTTATTGTAAAATATAATGTGTTCTCAATTATATTTTGAAGGCAACAACTATAGTTTGATAGGGCATTCATAAAGTCTTCATAAGCACTCGTATCAATACTTCACAAATAATTTTGCCACCATTTAAATAGCATGACTAGATATTGAATGGTTTCTTTAGCATTTAGTTAAGCCTTAGTTTTGAAAAAGCTTCTTCAAATTGGGACTGAAAGCTTTAATGCAAGTTGCTACAATGTTTCAGGTAGAAAATGCGACTTGGGCATTTGATGAGAAATATATTTGGCTCCTTAAGGGTTAAAGGAGTTAGCCATATGTTCCGTGCACCCCTGCAATCCCTGGCACTCGTCTGGTTTCCCTGTGCTGCCCCTCCTCACTCCTCCCCTCATTCGCTTGGCCCTCAGCCCAGAGAGAGCTGGAAAGTCCAATATTTTCCCCCCTAAGATTTAGACCTTAAACTTTTTTCAAGGGAAAAAAATGGGCCAGTTTGTTAGAAATGCTGTGCCGATTTCTGGTCCCAGTACATCCCTGTGTGAATGTGTGAATCTTTACCCCAACATATATGCAGTATGGCTAATGTGCTGTTGCATGTCAATCATACTATCTTGCCTCATCCATGGAACATACTGTACGTATATATTGTTATTTATTTAACCATTATTTAACCAAGTAAGACCCATTGTTTGAAACCTCTTTTGCGAGAGTGACCTGGCAAGAAGGCAAAACAGGGAAATAGCAGCATGTACATAAAATGTTACAGAAATACACATACATACAAAATACAGTGTTATAAATACATTTGAATATTACGAAACCCTGCAGATGAGAAAGTTTAACGTGCATGTCACAGTAGGAATTAAATGATAACACAATCAGACCCCTCTGAAAGATCAAAGCTGATGTACTATCAGTCAACGTAAAGTTTGGCGGGATCTCTGGGGTACTGCAATGGAGAGATGTCTAATTTATTTTGCAAGTTACACATTTATCAACAGAGGGCGCTATTATGTCACAATAGCCAAATGCATAGACAGGTCATATCCAGATCACTGCCTACATAAAGAACAAGATATCAGTACAGCTGAATGTATGATCGCTTGCTTTGAGTCACCCTGGGATAGGAGTGTGTTTTCTATCAGGTAAGGTCAAACATTTGCTGTCAGTACTACCACTACTGTACTTCCTGCCTCTTTGCTTGGGCTGTGTTCATTCAGTGTCCGCGTTTACATCCCAAGGCAATTGCTCATCAAGATGACATACATGCAATTGTGTTTTCATGGGATGAAAATGATACTTTTAGCACAAATGCATGTATGCATTTGCTGAGTGCCTATACAGTTGATAAAGTTGTTTACAGTGTCAACTCGGCCATAGTTTCTCATGAACCCCTTATGCTGTTGCTTGCCAGATCAAACAAAAACAATGAGGCTTGTCCTCACTCCTACTCAGTGAGTCAGTGGGTCTGGAGAAGGATTTGAAATATTTTAAAACAAATAAGCCTAAGGCCTTCTCACAAGTCTGCAGCCTCCGTGTTTCTTTTTTAAACTCTTGCTCATGCTTATGGAAAATCTATCTGATTGAGAAACGGGAGGGGACAGAGGTCTTTCAAGCTGTGCTTCCCACAAGTGGGGGAACCTCTAGCTTAGAGTTAAATACTGTATAATGTTGCAGTGACATTGCAGGGAGGTTGTATAGAAGTTGTGGCTGTGTTTATTGTACATGAGGGTGCTCTTAGCTTGGGTTTTCTCCCAGAGATTGAAAAGCAGATTACATACGCTTTTGGATGCCTAATAAAGAGCTTTGACATGCACTAATCGAAAGCAGCATCCAAAGAAGAGTCGGACAGATCCCATGCAGGCTTAAAGCATAGGGTGACAGGGACTAAAATATGACTAAATTACAAAAAATTGCTGAACTATGCCTTTGAAAAATGTCTCAACAATGCCTCAGACCGGGACATGTTTCCATTGGTACAATCCCACTTAGTAGTGTACTGTCATCATAACTCCCCATCCCCTCCCACCTCGTCCACTCCATCATACCCCTGTCAGGATCTATTACGTTACACAGAAAAGCTATTAACATGAGATTGTTGTGTAATATTAACAGCATTTGAAATATATACACTACCGGTCAAAAGTTTTAGAACACCAACTCATACAAGAGTTTATCTTTATTTTTACTATTTTCTACACTCAAAATTAAAGTGGAAAACCACACTACAAGCTGATCCAACTTTGATGTAATGCCCTTAAAACAAGTCCAAATGAGACTCAGTAGTGTGTGTGGCCTCCACGTGCCTGTATGACCTCCCTACAACGCCTGGGCATGCTCCTGATGAGGTGGCGGATGGTCTCCTGAGGGATCTCCTCCCAGACCTGGACTAAAGCATCCACCAACTCCTGGACAGTCTGTGGTGCAATGGTGGATGGAGCGAGACATGATGTCCCAGATGTGCTCAATTGGATTCAGGTCTGGGGAACGGGCGGGCCAGTCCATAGCATCAATGCCTTCCTCTTACAGGAACTGCTGACACACTCCAGCCACATGCACAGTCTAGCATTGTCTTGCATTAGGAGGAACCCAGGGCCAACCGCACCAGCATATGGTCTCACAAGGGGTCTGAGGATCTCATCTCGGTACCTAATGGCAGTCAGGCTACCTCTGGCGAGCACATGGAGGGCTGTTCAGCCCCCCAAAGAAATGCCACCCCACACCATGACTGACCCACCGCCAAACCGGTCATGCTGGAGGATGTTGCGGGCAGCAGAACGTTCTCCACGGCGTCTCCAGACTGTCACGTCTGTCACATGTGCTCAGTGTGAACCTGCTTTCATCTGTGAAGAGCACAGGGCGCCAGTGGCGAATCTGCCAATCTTGGTGTTCTCTGGCAAATGCCAAACGTCCTGCACGGTGTTGGGCTGTAAGCCCAACCCCCACCTGTGGACGTCGGGCCCTCATACCACCCTCATGGAGTCTGTTTCTGACCGTTTGAGCAGTCACATGCACATTTGTGGCCTGCTGGAGGTCATTTCGCAGGGCTCTGGCAGTGCTCCTCCTATTCCTCCTTGCACAAAGGCGGAGGTAGCGGTCCTGCTGCTGGGTTGTTGCCCTCCTACGGCCTTCTCCACATCTCCTGATGTTCTGGCCTGTCTCATGGTAGCGCCTCCATGCTCTGGACACTACGCTGACAGACACAGCAAACCTTCTTGCCACAACTCGCTTTGATGTGCCATCCTGGATGAGCTGCACTACCTGAGCCACTTGTGTGGGTTGTAGACTTCGTCTCATGCTACCACTAGAGTGAAAGCACCGCCAGCATTCAAAAGTGACCAAAACATCAGCCAGGAAGCATAGGAACTGAGAAGTGGTCTGTGGTCACCACCTGCAGGACCACTCCTTTATTGGTGGTGTCTTGCTAATTGCCTATAATTTACACCTGTTGTCTATCCCATTTGCACAACAGCATGTGAAATTTATTGTCAATCAGAGTTTGATTTCACAGAAGTATGATTGACTTGGAGTTACATTGTGTTGTTTAAGTGTTTACTTTATTTTTTTGAGCAGTGTATATATATTTATACATATGTACATACCCACATATAAATTCAGCAAAAAAAGAAACGTCCCTTTTTCAAGACCCTGTCTTTCAAAGATAATTCATAAAAAGTCCAAATTACTTCACAGATCTTCATTGTAAAGGGTTTAAACACTGTTTCCCATGCTTGTTCAATGAACCATAAACAAGTAATGAACATGCACCCGTGGAACGGTTGTTAAAAATTCGTATGGCTGCAATCCCGTTAACGGGAGGATATGACAACAGCCAGTGAAAGTGCAGGGTGCCAAATTCAAAACATCAAAATTAATTAAAAGTCCTCAAACATACATGTACAAGTCTTGTTGTGAATCCCACCACAGTGTCCAATTTCAAATAGGCTTTACGGCGAAAGCACCACAAACGATTATGTTAGGTGACCACCAAACCACAAAAAAAACTGTCATTTTCCCAGCCAAAGAGGAGTCACAAAAAGCACAAATAGAGATAAAAATGAATCACTAACCTTTGATGATCTTCATCAGATGACACGCATAGGACTTCATGTTACGTTTTGTTTGATAAAGTTCATATTTATCAAAATATGAGTTTACATTTGCGCGTTACATTCACTAGTTCCAAAAACATCCAGTGATTTTGCAAATCCACATCATTCAACAGAAATACCAGTTATACACATGGAATTATAGATATACCTCTCCTTAATGCAACCGCTGTGTCTGATTTCAAAAAATCTTTACGGAATAAGCAAACCATGCAATAGTCTGAGACGGCGCTCAGAAGAAATAGTCACAATAGCCGCCAGATTGGCATGAACATAAACAAGAAATTGCATGATGAATATTCCCTTACCTTTGATGATCTTCAACAGAAAGCACTCCAGGAATCCCAAGTCCACAATAAATGTTTGTTTTGTTCAATAATGTCCGTTATTTATGTCCAAATACCTCCGTTTGTTAGCTCGTTTGGTATACATATCCAAACACTCATTCTGGTCAGCGAGCGTTACGTCAGACAAAAACTTCAAAAAGTTATATTACAGGTCGAGGAAAAATGTAAAACTAAGTACAGAATCAATCATTAGGATGTTTTTAACATATAGCTTCAATAAAGTTCCAACCGGAGTATTCCTTTGTGTCTTGATGAGCAATGGAATGCAAGTGGATACCATGAGGAATGAGCGTGATCAGAAAATGTCTGACTGCCAGTCAACTGATAGATTCTGCTCTCATTCAGTCCCACAACACAGTAGAAGTCTGTTAATATAATTTAATTATGCCAATGTGCTTTCATTAATTGAAAACCCTTAATCTATTTTATGAGAATTTGGAGGTGTAACTGTGAATGTATTTCAAGGCCTACCTTCAAACTCAGTGCCTCTTTGCTTATCATCAAGGGAACATCAAAAGAAATCAGCCAAGACCTCAGGAAAAAAACTGTTGACCTCCACAAGTCTGGTTCATCCTTGGGAGAAATTTCCAAAAGCCTGAAGGTATCATGTCCATTTGTACAAATAATAGTACGCAAGTATAAACACCATGGGACCAAGCAGCCGTCATACCGCTCAGGAAGGAAACTCGTTCTGTCTCCAAGAGATGAACGTACTTTGCTGCAAAAAGTGCAAATCAATCCCAGAACAACAGCAAAGGACCTTGTGAAGATGCTGGAGGAAACAGGTACAAAAGTATCTGTCTCCTCAGTAAAAACGAGTCCTATATCGACATAACCTGAAAGGTCGCTCAGGAAGGAAGAAGCCACTGCTCCAAAACTGGCATAAAAAAGCCAGACTACGGTTTGCAGCTGCACATGGTGTCAAGGTTGTGCGCTACTGGTGGAGAAGTCAGGTGCAAGAGAGCAGAGACTTGTGAACAGGCGCACACTTTATTAAGGCAGAGGCAATAAAACAGACAGACGCCACTGCGTCAAAACCTCCAGCCAAAGGTAAAAAGTGAAAGGCGCGAAACAGTCAAAAAAATAAGCAAATCAATTCATTAGGATAGGGGGCAGCATTGGGAAGTTTGGATGAAAAGCGTGCCCAGAGTAAATTGCCTGTTACTCAGGCCCAGAAGCTAGAATATGCATATAAGATTTGGATCTGGATAGAAGCCACTCTAAAGTTTCCAAAACTGTTAAAATAATGTATGTAAGTATAACAGAACTCATATGGCAGGCAAAAACCTGAGAAAAATCCAACCAGGAAGTGGGAAATCTGAGGTTTGTAGTTTTTTTAAGTGATTGCCTATCCAATATACTGTGTCTAAGGGGTCAGACTGGACTTCCTAAGGGTTCCACTAGATGTCAACAGTCTTTAGAAAGTTGTTTCAGGCTTCTATTGTGAAAGGGGAGCGAATAAGAGCTGTTTCAACAAGTGGTCAGGCTGAAAGCCTTTAGTTTAGTCTCGCACGTGGCCTTGAGCGCGAGCTCCGTTCCCTTTACTTTCTAATGAAAACAGTATTGTCCGGTTGAAACATTATTGAATATTTATGATAAAAACACCCTAAGGATCGATTAGAAACATTGTTTGACATGTTTCTACAAACTTTAATGGAACTTTTTTGAATTTTCATCTGGACTTTGTGAGCGCGCTTTGTGCATTTGGATTACTGGACTAAACGCTAGAACAAAAAGGAGGTATTTGGACATAAAGATTAACTTTATCGAACAAAACGAACATTTATTGTCTAACATGGAGACCTGGGAGTGCCATCAAATGAAGATCATCAAAGGTAAATTATTAATTTTAACGCTATTTCTGACTTGTGACACCTCTCCTTGGTTGGAAAATGGCTGTATGGATTATTGTGGCTAGGCGCTGACCTAACATGGTGTGCTTTCGCCGTAAAGCCTTTTTGAAATCGGACACTGTGGCTGGATTAACAAGAAGTTTATCTTTAAAATGTTGCATAATACTTGTATGTTTGAGGAATTTTAATTTAGAGATTTCTGTTGTTTGAATTTGGCGCCATGCAATTTCACACTCACGTCCCGAACAATCCCAAAGAGGTTAAACATCCTTCGTGAAATACCACGGAATACAGGGGAAAAACCAGCCTGGCGCGTAACACGAAACACGTAACAAAAACAATTCCACACAAAGACATGCAGGGGGAACAGAGGCATAAATACATGCAGTGTGATTAGGGAATGTAAACCAGGTGTGCAGGGAACAAGACAAAAAAAATGGAACAATGGAAAAATGGAGCAGTGATGGCTAGAAAGCCGGTGACTTCGACTGCCGAACGCCGCCCGAACAAGGAGAGACTTCGGTGGAAGTCATGACACATGGGGACAAAGATCGTACTTTTTGGAGAAAGTCCTCTGGTCTGATGAAACAAAAATAGAACTGTTTGGTCATAATGACCATCGTTATGTTTGGAGGAAAAAGGGGGATGCTTGCAAGGTGAAGAACACCATCCCAACTGTGAAGCATAGGGGTGGCAGCATAATATTGTGGGGGTGCTTTGCTGTAGAAGGGACTGGTGCACTTCATAAAATAAATGGCTTCATGAGGCAGGAAAATTATGTGGATATATTGAAGCAACATCTCAAGACATCAGTCAGGAAGTTAAAGCTTGGTTGCAAATCGGTCTTTAAAATGGACAATGACCCCAAGCATACTTCCAAAATTGTGGCCAAATGGCTTACAACAAAGTCAAAGTATTGGAGTGGCCATCACAAAGCCCTGACCTCAATCCTATAGAAAATATGTGGGCAGAACTGAAAAAGCGTGTGCGAGCAAGGAGGCCTACAAACCTTACTCAGTTACACCAGCTCTGTTAGGAGGAATGGGCCACCCAAAATGTTTGACCCAAGTTAAAGAATTTATAGGCAATGCTACCAAATACTAATTGAGTGTATGTAAACTTCTGACCCACTGGGAATGTATTGAAAGAAATTAAAGCTGAAATAATTCATTCTCTCTACTATTATTCTGACATTTAATATTCTTAAAATAAAGTGGTGATCCTAACTGACATATGTAAGACAGGGAATCTTTACTAGGATCAAATGTCAGGAATTGTGAAAAACTGAGTTTAAATGTACTTTTTTTATTTTTTTATTTTTTATTTCACCTTTATTTAACCAGGTAGGCTAGTTGAGAACAAGTTCTCATTTGCAACTGCGACCTGGCCAAGATAAAGCGTAGCAGTGTGAACAGACAACACAGAGTTACACATGGAGTAAACAGTTAACAAGTCAATAACACAGTAGAAAAAAAGAGAGTCTATATACATTGTGTGCAAAAGGCATGAGGAGGTAGGCAAATAATTACAATTTTGCAGATTAACACTGGAGTGATACATGATCAGATGGTCATGTACAGGTATATATGTATATTGGTGTGCAAAAGAGCAGAAAAGTAAATAAATAAAAACAGTATGGGGATGAGGTAGGTACAATTGGGTGGGCTATTTACCGATAGACTATGTACAGCTGCAGCGATCGGTTAGCTGCTCAGATAGCAGATGTTTGAAGTTGGTGAGGGAGATAAAAGTCTCCAACTTCAGCGATTTTTGCAATTCGTTCCATTCACATGCAGCAGAGAACTGGAACGAAAGGTGGCCAAATGAGGTGTTGGCTTTAGGGATGATCAGTGAGAACTTGGCGAATGTGTATGTAACTTCCGACTTCAACTGTAAATGAACACCCAAAGCATTGTCTTTTATGCTAGTCAGGAAGTAGAGGCTTTCATATTTTATTCTCAGGGAATATCTTCTGTCTGTATTGATTCCGGAGGGTTTTCATGACAGCTTTGAATGTCTGGAATTGTGTCCCAAATGACATCCTATTTTCTATAGACACAGTATAGTCTATGGGCCCTGATCAAATTTATTGCACTTTGTAGAGAATAGGGTGCCATTTGGTACGTAGTCTGGGAGATCAATATGATTTGCCTTCATATTGTTAAATCAAAATCAAATCAAATCAAATTTATTTATATAGCCCTTCGTACATCAGCTGATATCTCAAAGTGCTGTACAGAAACCCAGCCTAAAACCCCAAACAGCAAGCAATGCAGGTGTAGAAGCACGGTGGCTAGGAAAAACTCCCTAGAAAGGCCAAAACCTAGGAAGAAACCTAGAGAGGAACCAGGCTATGTGGGGTGGCCAGTCCTCTTCTGGCTGTGCCGGGTGGAGATTATAAGAGAACATGGCCAAGATGTTCAA
Organism: Oncorhynchus clarkii lewisi; assembly: GCF_045791955.1. NCBI lineage: Eukaryota > Metazoa > Chordata > Actinopteri > Salmoniformes > Salmonidae > Oncorhynchus > Oncorhynchus clarkii. The sequence goes on from NC_092153.1 coordinate 32,228,308, forward strand.
ATGTTCATAAATGACCAGCAGGAAGGTTATAACAGATGAGAGCAAAGTTAATATGTTGAAAGGGCAACAATCGTTCAGATATAATTTCTCACATTGGCACAACATAACAGGAGATGCCTTGAACTTTATAGAGGCAGTAAAGTCATCTGTTTCACATTTGATTCGCTGGCAGAAAAATAAATAATTCTACTAATGATGCCATGATGAAAATATGACACCAATAAGGGAATGATTACGATGCCATAATAAATCAGGGGCCAAGTTCATCACCAAACATGGGAGGAGAGAGAGAGCTTGGATAGAGGCATGCAGCATCTGGAGAAAACATTTAGACTGACCATTAAGCATCCAAAACCTCTTAAAAGCTGATTAAAATATTCCTTGTTTGTGAACGACATGTTTAAAGGAAGTATTTGATGGCATGTATGGCTCTAAAGAGTCTCATGGTTTCGTGTTACAGAGTTAACACCAAGGTTTCATGGGTATTCACTTTTATCTATGAGAGGGTCTCTCTGGTGAGGGTTCCAGGGTCGCCCTGTGGTCTAGGCTCTGTGTGTGTATGTGCATGCGGGTGTGAGTGTGTGCATGATTCTGTGTGTTTCTATGTGTGCTAATTTACAGTGCTGTCAGAAACCCCTTGACTTTTTCCACATTTTGTTGCATTACAGCCTGAAATGTTGTGTCACTGGCCTGCACACAATACCCAATAATGTCAAAGTGGAATGATATTTTCTTGAAATTTGTACAAATGAATAAAAAATGAAAAGCTGAAATGTCGAGTCAACAACCCCTTTGTAATGGCAAGCTTAAATAAGTTCAGGAGTAAATATTTGCTTAACAAGTCAAATAATAAGTTGCAAGAATTATGTGTTCAATAATAGTGTTTAACATGATTTTTGAATGACTACCTCATCTCTGTACCCCATACATACAATTATCTGTAAGGTCCCTCAGTCGAGCAGTGAATTTCAAACACAGATTCAACCACAAAGACCAGGGAGGTTTTCCAATGCCTCACAAAGAAGGGCACCTATAGGTAAATGGGTAAAAAGGAGCAGACATTGAATATCCCTTTGAGCATGGTGAAGTTATTAATAACACCCAGTCACTACAAAGATACACTTGTACTTCCTAAATCAGTTGCTGGAGAGGAAGGCAACCGCTTACAGATTTCACCATGAGGCCAAAGGTAACTTTAAAAGGGAATTTCCCCTTGGGGTAGCCCTGTTTTTTTGTTATCATGTCCAAGGGATTTTTAGGTCAGTGAGATGAGTTTCACACATAATTGGCCACTAAGAGGGCAGGACTGGGCTTCACGTGACGAACGGTACACCCTAATGGCGGCAGGTAGTCCGACGGGTAGGAGCATTGGGCCAGTAACTGAAAGGTTGCTGGATCGAATCCCCAAGCTGTCAAAATAAAAATCTGCCGTTCTGCCGTGAGCAAGGCAGTTAACCCCCAACAACAACTGCTCCCCAGGCATTGATGACGTGGATGTCGATTAAGGCTCTGATTCAGAGGGGTTGGGTTAAATGCACAAGACAAATTTCAGCTGAATGCATTCAACTGACTAGGTGTTCCCCCTTCCTTCCCTTCTAATGATGACTTCCATTGTATTTGGGGGGGGTCTGAAAATAATTGTAGTCCTGCTATGTGGCATTTCATGAAGCCTCTTTGTTCTCCTATTGTATGTTTGTTTGTGAGAATATATGGTTGTCCTTGTTTGATAGAGCCAACAGTTACAGAGTTTAATGGCTGTGATAGGAGACAACTAAGGATGGATACACAACATTGTAGTTACTCAACAATACTAACCTAAATGACAGAGTGAAAAGAAGTAAGCCTGTACAGAATAAAAAATAAAAAAACAAACATGAAACCTGTTTGCAACAAGGCACTAAAATAAAACTGCAAAAAATGTCCTGAATACAAAGCGTTATGTTTGGAGCAAATCCAACGTAACACATCACTGAGTACCTATCTTCATATTTTCAAGCATGGTGATGGCTGCATCACGTTATGGGTATGCTTGTCGGCAAGGACTACGTTTTTTTTTAGGATTAAACAAAACAGAAAATAGCTAAGCACAGGCAAAGTTTGTAGAGGGAAACCTGGTTCAGTCTGCATCCAACAGACACTGGGAGACAAATTCACCTTTCAGCAGGACAATAACCTAAAACACAATGCCAAATATACCCTGAATGTGCTTACCAATACGACATTGAATGTTCCTGAGTGGCCTAGTTAGAGTTTTAACTGATAAATGATGGAAATCTATGGCTCTCTAGCAATGATCAAAAAACAACTTGACAGATCTTGAAGAATTTAAAAAATAATGTTGTGCAAATATTGTACAATCCATGTGTGCAAATCTCTTTGATACTTAACTAAAAAGACTCACAGCTGTAATTGCTGCCAAAGGTTATTCTAACATGTATTGACCCATCTGGTTTGGGTGTGAATACTTATGTAAATGAGATATTTTTGTACTTCATTTTCAATACATTTTTTTAAATGTCAAAAAACATGGTATCACTTTGTCGTTATGGGGTATTGTGTGTAGATGGGTGATTTCTTTTTATTGAATAAATGTTGAATTCAGGCTGTAACACAGAGAGATGTGGAATAAGTCACAGGATATGAATACTTTCTGATGGCACTGTATATGTTCATTATATGTATTCGAATGTACATATCTGAGTGTGGAGGGATATCAATTGTCCAGAGGAGACTGTGTGAATCAGGCCTTCATGGTCAAATTGCTGCAAAGAAACCACTACTAAAGGACACCAATAAGAAGAAGAAACTTGCTTGGTCCAAGAAACTTGAGCAATGGACATTAGACCAGTGGTGTCTTTGTGATACGTGGTGTGGGATGATCTCCGCATGTGTATTTCCCACAGTAAAGCATGGAGGAGGAGGTGTTATGTGTGGGAGTGCTGCATCAGATGACCTGGCCTCCACAATTCCCCAACCTCAAACATATTGAGATGGTTTGGGATGAGTCGGAGCGCAGAGTGAAGGAAAAGCAGCCAACAAGTGCTCAGCATATGTGGGAACTCCTTCAAGACTGTTGGAAAAGCATTCCAAGTGTAGCTGGTTGAGAGAATGTCAAGAGTGTGCAAAGCTGTTATCAAGTCAAAGAGTGGCTATTTGAAGAATCTCAAATATAACATATATAAACTTAAAAGTTTTTTGGTTACTACATGATTCCGTGTGTGTTATTACATAGTTTTGATGCCTTCACTATTTTTCCCCTCTCTCTTGGGTAGGATGTGAAGATTATTCATAGATTATACATGTACAGGATGTACATTTGGTTGAAGTGAAGTTGAAGTGAAGTTGAGGAAGAGCTCTGATTGTTTACATAGTGTGTTTATTTTAATCTGTGATATTAAGGTTTACTTCCAAAAATGTGTAATCTCTCAAATTGAAATTGAAACGGATGCATAAGAATTGAAGATGCTTTCCTCGCCCCTGTGGTTGCAGAATGAATAACATACACAATTGCAGGATGTTATCTCCTAGGAAACAACATTACACAACATGTTTCTTCACTCAATTACACCATATGGAAAAACGTTTGTTCTCTCCTTACCTCGTGTCCAGTCAAATCAAAAAAAAAAGTTGGAACATTTTGTGATATACACCCCCCCCCCCCCCCCCCCCCCAAAAAAAAATAATAATAATATTGCATCCCCTCTATAGCCCCTGCTCCTTTGCCTCCCCATCCCTCCATTGCTTCATCCCTCCATCTCTGTGAAAGAGCTTTTCACATCTTTCTGTTTTCTTTATGGTTGTCTGTATGGTTTCAGCCTGTCTGTCTGTCCGTCCGTCCCTCTCTCTCTCTCAGACCTCTCTCTCTCTCTCTCTCAGACCTCTCTCTCTCTCAGACCTCTCTGTTGTTAATCTCTTTAGGAGAGCCCCAAACAGAGTGAGTGTGACTTCTTACTGCCATTTATTTCAGAGGAAAATGCCTTGATAACACAATGCTTTGGGAATGCACTGCATAATATATGTTGCACAATTGATTTAAGAGGGCTCATCAACTCTCATCACCTCTATTTCCATTTGGGTCCGAATGTCTTCCGAGTGTTTATACTTTGAAATGCCTCCTTAGTAGAGGCTGGTTGTGTTTTTTAGCAGAGAGAGCAGAGAAACAGCCACATTATTATAATTATCAGATTATGGTTTGCGAGGCCCTGATCAACTGTGGCACAGAGCCAAAGGCAGCTGAGTGGCCCTTGGGGACCGGCATAGCTGGTGGTTAAAGTTGATTGATGACTAACGGCCCCGAGTGAACAGCTGTACTCAACATACGGAGAGGAGACATCAGTTCCCAAACCTGAGAACAAGCAACAGTGAGAAACACTCCAACAATGAGAAACACTCCAACAATGAGAAACACTTCAACAATCAGAAACATTCCAACAATGAGAAACACTCCAACAATGAGAAACACTCCAACAATGAGAAACACATCATCAGTCAAAGACAGTTAAAAGGGCTTACACAACTACAATTATTTCAATAGCGACATAAACTTTTATAGAATAGTTTTTTTATCAAGATAATTGTCCCGCTATTACTCAGCGGGACAAACTGGGCAAAATTGGTTGAAATTATGTCATTATGACATAACTTCAACCTGTTTTTAGTTGTATTGATACCATTTCAACCAGTTTGCCAGTTATCAACCATGATAGCTGAGGTATTGTTGTGGGAGATATCCAACTGCGAGGGCCAATCCTCTTTTAACAAGCTTCATTAAGTCACTTAAACTTGCCCTCGTAATCCTCCTGCAGAGAGTGGCTTACGTAAACAAGAACAGCTAATAGGCTTTGTTCCCTGACACTAGTGTTTGCTGAGACTGATCACCAGGGAGTTTCAGTGATACTTCATTTGTCTGTCGTTATGCCTTTATAACACTGTTATAATGCATATATGTAAAAGAAGTAAGAATGAGCCGTAAACTCACTTCACAGCTAGCTTGAAATTTCGCTTATAGAATAGAATCATTTTGTATAGCACATCTGGTTGGTACGTTGTCAAGGTCACGTGTCTGAGATCAGAGAACCATTGGTTTGAGGGGACAGGGACAGTGGAGGAAGCAAAGCTGTTATCAGGACACTGATGTCAGTTTCATACACACACATGCAGTGAATTCGGGAAAGTATTCAGACCCCTTCCCTTTTTCTACATTTTGTTACATTACAGTCTTATTCTAGAATGGAGTGAATAAAAAAATGTCTTCATCAATCTACGCACAACACGCCATAATGAAAAAGCGAAAACAAGTTTTAAGAAATGTTTGCAAATGTATTCAAAATTATTTTTTTAAGAAATACCTTATTTACATAAGTATTCAGACCCTTTGCTATGAGATTTGAAATTGAGCTCAGGTGCGTCCTGTTTCCATTGATCATCCTTGAGATGTTTCTACAACTTGATTGGAGTCCACCAATCATAAATCCAATTGATTGGACATGATTTGGAAAGGCTCACACCTGTCTACAGAAGGTCCCACAGTTGACAGTGCATGTCAGACCAAAAAACCAAGCCACGAGGTTGAAGGAATTGTCCGTAGAGCTCAGAGACTGGATTGTGTTGAGGCACAGATCTGGGGAGGGTACCAAAAAATGTCTGCAGCACTGAAGGTCCCCAAGAACACAGTGGCCTCCATCATTCTTAAATGGAACAAGTTGGGAACCACCAAGACCAATATACTTATCCTCTTGCTCAGTTGTGCACCGGGGCTTTCCACTCCTCTTTCTATTCTGGTCAGAGGCAGTTTGCGCTGTTCTGTGAAGGGAGTAGTACACAGCGTTGTACAAGATCTTCAGTTTCTTGGCAATTTCTCGCATGGAATAGCCATAATTTCTCAGTACAAGAATAGACTGATGAGTTTCAGAAGAAAGTACTTTGTTTTTGGCAATTTTGAGCCTGCAATCAAACCCACAAGTGCTGATGCTCCAGATACTCAACTAGTCTAAAGAAGGCCAGTTTTATTGCTTCTTTAATCAGAACAACAGTTTTTCATCTGTGCTAACATCATTTCAAAAGGGTTTTCTAATGATCAATTAGCCTTTTAAAATGATAAACTTGGATTAGCTAACACAATGTGCCTTTGGAACACAGGAGAAATGTTTTCTGATAATGTAACTCTGTACGCCTATGTAGATATTCTATAAAAAAATCTGCCGTTTCCAGCTACAATAGTCATTTACAACATGAACAATGTCTACACTGTATTTCTGGTCAATTTGATGCAATTTTAAAAGACAAAAAAATGTTTTTTCCTCTAAACAACACGGACATTTGTAAATGACCCCAAACCTTTGAACGGTAGTGTATATAACGTGGAATAAAATTGTAATTGAATGTGACCTACTTCACTTTTTTATCATGAGGGGGGGTCTTCAGGCGACTAGAAAAAAATCCATGTTTGTAAAGTCAACACTGACCAGGTCCTTGATTATAATACGCCATACCTGGGGGCTTACAAGCCATGTGGGCACCATTAACACAAGTCCACCCTCTTACACATACTGTATATTACATGTTGTAATGATTTATGACAACCAAGTGGATTTAAGATTCATAAAACACAGATCTCTAACAATAATTTGGAATGCCAGATCAACTGAATGCTGGACTGTGTTTCCAGTTTAATTTGACACGTCATAATGTTGTTGTTACTGATTAAATAAGCACTCAGCTTTGGTACAATATCCAAAGGTTTCAACACTGCCTTTACATAATGTTTGGACTTTGGGCGAAAGAGAATAATTCTAGTGATTCTGGGCAAATTCGTGGAAAATAGCAAAGAGACAAGCCAACAAGAACTGTGAGTTGTGGTTCTCCAGATTGTCTCTTTTAGTTGTCAGAGGGATGCTTTTCTTCCTGGAACCCTTCCTTGTGCTAATATTTCAATTTGCCTGGGCTCGATAACTGCAGCATGTTGTCATGTGGAGAGTCACAGCCATCCGAGTCAAAGTGAACTAAGTGTCAAGATTAAGTAACTCAATCGGCCATTACTTACGTGGCCTTTCTCACACCACACATGCATCGTAATCATTTACCAGCGCTAGCATTGTTATGGAAACGGTACACTCTTAGAAAAAAAGGTGTGGGGCGGGCAGCAAGTCAGATACGTGACCTTTGAGATTGTGTGGGTGGGAGCAGACTAGTGGTAGCTATTCATTAGCCTGAAAGTCTATGGTTAGAACTATTGGCCAGTCTTTCAGTTTTTGCCATGATACTCATGTACTGCCTGCGTCTGAGTGATTGAAGCCGGGAGAACTTGGGTGGCCGGGGTCCCAGATTATCTTCTTGGCCTACACCTGGTGTTGTAGGTGTCCTGTAGGGCAGGCAGTATGCACCCTATGGTGCGTTTGGCTGCACATATCCCCCTCTGAAGAGCCTGCAGTCTGCGGCGGTGGAGTTGCCGTAACAGGCTGAGATGCAGACCGACAGTATGCTCTCAATGGTGCTCCTGCAGAACACTGTGAGGGCCCTGTCGCTGTTGTGCCTTCTTCACCTCAATAAAGAAAATGAGAAGTAAAAACAGGTTCAGCCCCTGGTTCGACCGTGATCTGGCAGAGTTATTCCACCTCAAGAATTCCATTTGGCGAAAGGGTCGGCACCCGCATACTCAGGCTGACTAGCTCTCGTTCAGGTAAATGAGAAATAAGTGCACTCAGGCTATCCGGAAGGCCAAAGTTAGTTACTTTAAGGAGCAGTTCTCTATCTGTGGGTCTAACCCCAAGAAGTTCTGGAAAATGGTTAAAGACCTGGAGGATGAACCCTCCTCCTCACAGCTGCATATGTCCCTTAATGTTGATAATGAAGTGTTGATTAAAGAGCTCAGCCATGTGCTCCTTGTCAGTAATAACCACATCTTGTCAGGATTCTTATTTGACTCATTGCCAGTCCAACATTTCCTCAACTCCCACCCCTTCTAATGCGACTAGCCCCGATGCTCCTCCCTCCTCCTTTTTCCCCTGCCCGCTATGAAGTTTCTCCCTACAGGTGGTCACTGAGTCTAAGGTGCTAAAGGAGCTCCTGGAACTTGATCCCCAAAAAAACATCTGGGTCAGATGGTTTAGATCCTTTCTTCTTTAAGGTTTCAGCCCCTATCATTGCTAAGCCTTTCTCTAACCTTTAATAACTTATCTCTCCTCTCTGGGGAGGTTCCCATTGCTTGGAAGGCAGCCACGGTGCGTCCTTTATTTAAAGGTGGGGGATCAAGCTGATCCTAACTCTTTATAGGACAATTTCTATTTTGCCCTGTTTATCAAAAGTGTTGGAAAAACTTGTCAATAATCAACTGACTGGCTTACTTGATGTCTATAGTATTATCTCTGGTTTGCAGTCTGGTTTCTGCTCAGGTTATGTATGTGTCACTGCAACCTTAAAGGTCCTCAATGATGTCACCATTGCCCTTGATTCTAAGCATTGTGGTGCTGCTATTTTGATTGACTTGGCCAAAGCTTTTGATACGGTAGACCATTCCATTCTTGTGGGCCGGGTAAGGAGTAATGGTGTTTCTGATGGGTGTTGGGGAATAATCAGAATTCATCATATGTTTGTAAGTTACTTCTCATCAGAATGTTATTTTTGTATAATACTGTGGCGGGGTTGCAGTATCTGTTCTATGTCAAGACTAAGTTACTTGGGCCGGAGAGAAGAGAGAGGTCAAGCGTGTATCTCTTGGCTCCACAATGTCTGTGTGCCAGTAAATGTGTCTCTGTGATCTTGTCAAGATAGGATGGATTTGATATATGGCTGTTGAAATGGAGGATTTGTTTTTGGTTCTGAGTTTTAGAAAATAACATAGTTTAGGAGACAAAGCTGAACGATAAATTATGCCTATGCTGTCTGGCTATGTGTGTCTTTGCCATAAAGGATCTCAGTTGCAATGTGTAAGGGACTCTCAGAGAATTCATTGATAGACACTGAATTGATCTGAGAGTCACAGGGTTGTGATAGAGCTCATATAATTAAAGATGGACTTTGTGATAACTAACTCAGACTTGTGTGTGGTTTGCTCTCATGATTTGGTAAATAGAGGAAATTTCCACGACAGGGGTCTTTAGCTTGATTTGCTAACTACCTCTCTCAAAGAGTGCAGTGCTACTATGTTGTTGTCATGTGGTGTTGATACCATGCTGTGTTGTCATGTGCTACTGCCATGCTATGTTATTGTCTTAGGTCTCTCCTTATGTGGTATTGTGTTGTCTCTCTTGTTTTGTCCTATATTTGTCATTTTAATCCCAGTCCCCGTCCCCGCAGGAGGCCTTTTGCCTTTCGATAGGCCGCCATTGTAAATAAGAATTGGTTAAATAAAGGTTCAATTAAAAAAAATAAAATGCCCTACAGTGTCCGTGTGGTTAGAACATTTCAGCTTCTGTGAGATGTGTACACCGTTGATGAGGATGGGGGCGTGTCCAGCCTGGTTCCTCCTGAAGTCCACAATCAGCATGGTGCCAGGTTGTTTACACCTGTATCATCACACACTATTTAGTTCAGTTCTTTGCACAACATTATTGTGAGGTATTGTTTGTTTTGTGACACACCTCCATTCGGAGCGCTGTTTTTCACGTAATTTAATCCTCCCATGTATGATAGTTTTTGCCTGCCTCACTAATGATGCCTTTGCCTAAAATTGGTAACAACATGTACAACAAATGAACAACATAATTGACAATAGAAGTAAAAACAGTTAACACATAAAGTGCCAGTCAAAATTTTGGACACACATTCAAGTTTTTTTTTGTATTTGAACAATTTTCTACATTGTAGAATAATAGTGAAGACATCAAAACTATGAGATAACAAATCATGTAGTAAACAAAAAATTGTTCAACAAATCAAAATATATGTGAACAGTAAAGTTTGTGCCTGAGCTGGCGGACGAAGGGTTATTGCCTCTGCCTGCTGGAGTTACTTCATGTTGATTCCAACCTTAAAGTAACAACAAAGAAAGTTAGCAGGTCTGTTAGGATATTATTTTGTCACTCCATCTGGATAAGGGCATTTCTGTGCTGTGCCAAAAATTCTCAAAAAGGTGAGATGGGAAACTCCACTTGATTCGTATCATTGTAATCCTCTTTCGTTTACAAATCTCATGACATGACTATGAGATGGTTGTAACGTAAACTCACCCCATTCCGTACAAATGTGAGCAACCGCAACATTCAAACGAGGCTACAAAGAAAACTAATGGGACTGTAGCGACTGTGTTGACGTCAAACTCGGGGGTGTGAACTAGGTTTCTATTCAAGCGTTGATTGACATGGTAATGGCTCTATAGTATTGGAGAAAAGTTGAAAAAATGGACCCTCCGTTACATCTTGACTTGTCATGTCATAACGTACAGCACGCATAAAGCAACTATTTCTGTCTTACAATCTCTCTCCACCAGTAGCACTTCTAGCATCCTTTAAAAACAAGAAATGGACAGCGACGGGGGTAAGGGGGGGGATACCTAGTCATTTTTTGCGTCATCATTGCATGCGATCATCATTCTCAAAGCCGCTGTTTACTTCTAAGATCACTTTAGCACCGCCCTAAAAAACAGATTAAAATTCGACACAAACCTTCAAATAGGTATGTAATGACACATTATATTAACTCTTTATAGTTTATATGTTTTATTTACATTTTAGAGGTGATAAGGTGATAAGTTGGACAGATCCAGTGAAAAAAAGCAATTTTCCCACACAATATCTCTCCTTCTCACTATCACGCGTTAGTTTCGCTTCCCCAACCGCTATTTTTAAAAAGACCCGATGGGGCTCATTGCCTGCTTGAATTATGCAGAAACGGGCAGTGTTTAGGTCTTGTAATTTATTCTGTTGGAAAGGGGATAAATTGTGCATTACAATGGTATTGACATTCAAATTGATCTGGAAGTATTACGTTTTTGGGGCGCTAAAATAAGGGCAATTTTACGGACCAAGGCGATGTACGGGTTTAAGTGAGTTTACGTTATCTAGTGGAATTTTTATTCAGCTGAGCCTGCTAGCTAGCAAAATGTTAGGAGCTAGCGTATTAGCTAGCGAGCAATTGCTGTGAAGTCACCAAAATTATATAAAATAACAATTGAGGTAGCTATGTAATCTAAGACAAAACTTAACTACTACAAACTAATTTAAATTACAATAAATAAAGGTTAATTTACAAAAAAATTGAACTGTCCAGTGGAATCACAAGTGGGCTTATGTGGCTTATCCCTGGAGCCGGCCCTGACCATCATCTAGTGACCTCTTGGCACACCTGATCCAGGTATTGTAAATAAAATTTAAAAAAGAAAAGAATATATGATGACCTGTGTTACATTAAGATGACATCAAATTGTTAATCTAACGTTATGCTGTTTGGCTACAATGCCACATATCACACCTTTTTGGCACAAATGTTAACAACCTTGCAGACATTCTCAGTAGGTTTCACAGCTATTATTGTTGCAATGGCACAATAACTACAATGTGAGACGCAACAGATGCAAATGTTTACTCTCCCTTGGATCTTGTGGCGATGGAGCTGCACAAGATGGCTACTGGGTAGAGGGGACATTGCCAGGCGTTCCCCATTATAGGGTCACCATCTCAACTGGCAAGTGAGGCAGTTTAATATTGGCTGCTTATGATGTTATCATAGGTAATTGTCTAAGAGTTTTGTGTGAGTCTGGATGCTCCATATGTTAAGCAGCCAAGTTAACTATAGTGTAAAGCCAAGTTCTGAGCATCCATTCTTTAGATATAATGTAAATATCTATACAATTCCCATAGACAAAATGTATAGAAATCCCTTGGGAGAAGGATTCCCTGTCCTGTCAGTGTGCTGATGTGTGGTGCAGCGGTTTAAGCTCCTAACTCCGGACCACATATCATATCACACATCAGCGACAAGTGTTTGAGCCCTGGCTCAGCCGATTGTCTGTGCCGTTAAGCCCCCAGAGTCAATGTCCACGCCCCCTGTGAAAATATAACTAGCATTATAAAAAAATCCCCATAAAATCAGTCTTATTAAGCTAGATACAGTATAACTGTTTACCATTCCCTTTATATCTGTCCTGTACCTTTTTTTTTATAAAAAAAATGTCAATTTAAAAAAAATCATATTTGATTCTAATAAAAAAAATTGAATAAGAATCCAAAAGAAAATCCTTTTCAGATATAAGATAGGTTCCAAAATCTGCTAGGATTTTCCTTTGGATTCTAATATGATTTTTTAAAATTGGAATCCTATAGGATTTTCGGACTAGGATATGTCTACAAAATAATCTCCAATTTGAGGAGGTAGGAGTATTTGTGTGGAGAGTTCCTTTGTTCTACTGTGACCCTCTCTCTCCCATACTGCATGGTCAGGGAGACAAGAGTCTCTGCAAGGAATTTATGACGTGGTTGTAAAGTCAAAAACTGTCCCCCCCCCCTCTTCGGCAAGCTGCAGGGCGCTCCAAGGATGGGCAGCGGAGGTCCGGTTGGTGAGCGTCGTTGATGTCCCCTCTGGTGGTTTACCCTGGGAGGATTTCTGCAAGCCACCACAAGAATGGCCAGGGGATGTCCTGGTTGGAGATCGCCGTAGCTGTCCCCCTCTGGTGGTTTACCCTGGGAGGATTTCTGCAAGCCACCACAAGAATGGCCAGGGGATGTACTGGTTGGAGACCGCCGTAGCTGTCCCCCTCTGGTGGTTTACCCTGGAAGGATGTCCGGGTTGGGCATTGCCGTTCAGGACTTGTTCTCTGTTCGTCCAGGCTGATAGATCTGAGTAGTAACTTAAATAAATACATAATTACATTTCTTTACCAAATGAGCGGCATTCTGGCACTAAGTGTTGGTTGTATGGGGACTTTGTTTATGGCTCTATCACTTCCTAAGTGTCAAGGGAAATTAACCGAAAAGGAATGAAAGCATAAACAAAAGATATATCAAATATAGTTCTCACACCTTAATCATCTAATTGGACTGTATTCTATATACGTTCATGGTCTTTGCTACATGACTCTATCATGGCATTGTCTCTAATGTCATGTCTAGGGCATTCCTAATTTGCGGTGTGTTGCTTAGGGCATTATCCTAAGTTTATATCTTAAGTCTACAGCTGCAAGGCACCAGTTTCGGCCAGTCTACAGGGAAGACCTATGGACCTCTGTGGAGAAACTGGTGAGTACTGTAGCTGTAGAGTCAAAGGCCTCAAAGTAAATGTTCAACTTTACTAAGTCTGGTATTTTGCTCGGACCATTAAGTGATCCTAGCATAAATCCTTACTGAATGTTCCGTTGTACATGTGTGTTTATGCTTACAGAAGCTCACATGCAAAGGGAAGAACTTATTCAGAATGAGTCTGACATAATCAGGTCAATGCCTGGAGGTCGTCAGAATTGGTATCGAGGGAGTCCGTAGTAGTTTTACTACAAGTCACTGTGTCTTCCACTATTGCAAGGGCGATGGGTATGAAGAAGTCTATTGGGGTGGCAGGGTAGCCTAGTGGTTAGAGAGTTGGACTAGTAACCGAAAGGTTGCAAGTTCAAATCCCCGAGCTGACAAGGTACAAATCTGTCGTTCTGCCCCTGAACAGGCAGTTAACCCACTGTTTTTAAGCCGTCATTGAAAATAAGAATTTGTTCTTAACTGACTTGCCTAGTTAAATTAAAAATATTTCATAGCTATGTTATCCACGGAGGAGCTAACCTCACGATGGAAGTAATCTTTAAGTATTTGTACATGGTGTGATCATGGTTTGTGACTTCTAATAACTTTCCTCCTGAATGAGGGTTATATTTATTAATGGTATGTGTGTTAACCATTGGAAGAGTGTTCTGGAGATTTCCTTCCACGTGTTGCAATCACAAATTGCAATAACATAAATAATTTACCTTTGAGTGACTGCTAACTATTCTGTCACTTGTCAAGGGCAATTTGATTTGTTAGGTCTCCAACCTTCTTACTGATTGTAGCTGGACTGACTGTTGCTGGAATTGGTACTGGTACTCAAAGGGACCAGATATCCTACCAATTTGTTCTGAAATATTATTCTACCGGAACACATGGTTAGATCATTATACTAGTTGTATTGTAGTTGAACATGGCAAGGCATGACTATTTTTGTCATTTGTTCTGGAGGTGGAAGTTCACTGGACTTCTTTTATGACCAGTGTGGTACACCTCAGTAATACTAAATAGTAAAGTACAGATACCCCAAAAAACTACTAAAGTAATACTTTAAAGTACTTTTACTTAAGTACCACTGCTAATATGACTATGATGGTCATAACTCTTCTTGACAGTGTCATAAAGTGTATTTTCTTAGTCCAAGTAAAGTTATACAGGATGTCATGGTGCTTCTTGACAGTGTCATAAAGTGCATTTTCTTAGTCCAAATAAAGTGTCATAGGATGGTCGTAATGCTTCTTGACAGTGTCATAAAGAGTATTTTCTAGAAGATATTTAAAATATGATGAAAAAAACATGACTGTAAAGATTTAATAAGAACAAAAACAAAGAACCTAAGAAACAAACTTTCAAATGAAAGGAAACTTCTTGGCAGGGAAAAATACATTTGAATAAATGTGGGTTTGACAGTCTTATGTAAGTGTCATAAAATAGTGCAGTATATGACACAACAGGTGTAAATATTTGAGTCATGGCAGTTTTATGACCATATTATATGACAGGTTATGACATATTATGACATGGCTACGACTGGGTGTCAAGTAAAGTGTACCGTGCTTTGCTCAAGGGTACATCGACAGATTTTTCTGCTAGTCGGCTCGGGGCTTCGAATCAGCGACATTTCAGTTCCTGGCCCAACGCTCTTAAAACCGTTACAGAGTTTAATGGCTGTGATAGGATAAAACTGAAGATGGATAAACAATATTAACCTAATTGACAGAGTGAAATTAAGGAAACCTGTGCAGAATAAAAATATTCCAAAACACACATCTTGTTTGCAACAAAGCACTAAAGTAAAACTGCAACATGTGGCAAAGCAATTAACTTTTTGTCCTGAATACAAAGTATTATCTTTGGGGAAAATCAAATACAATACATTACTGAGTACCACTCCATACTTTCAAGCAGAGAGGTGGCTGCATCATGTTATGGATATGCTTGTAATCGTTAAGGACTGGAGAGTTTTTCAGGATAAAAAATAAATGGAATGGAGCTAAGCACAGGCAAAATCCTAGGGGAAAGCCTGGTTAAGTCTGCTTTGCACCAGACACTGGGAGATGAATTCACTTTTCAGCAGGACAATAACCTTAAACACAAGACCAAATCTACACGGGAGTTGCTTACCAAGAAGACAATGAATGTTCCTCAGTGGCCGAGTTACAGTTTTGACTTAACCTCTCTGAGCACCGAACCCGTTAGCGGGATTAAATTCGACAACATGCGGTGATCGCTACATAAATAGTCATATTAAACATTCATGAAAATACAAGTGTCTCATATGTATCGAAAGCCTAGAATCTTGCTAATCCAGCGGCGTTGTCAGATTTGAAAAAGTATTTACTGTGAAAGAATACGATGCGATTATCTGAGGATAGAGCCCCATAAAAAAAACTATTTCAACCAGCACGTGTAACAAAATCACAAATTGCAATAAAATAAATAATTTACCTTTGACGATCTTCCTCTGTTTGCAATCCCAATGCTCATTGTTACACAATGAATGGTCTTTTATTTGATAAAATCAAGTTTTAAAGCCTAACACAAAACATTTTGTGAACCGCTTGTGTCGTTAATTCCGTCTCATTCAATTATTCGACGACACATTCGATGTAAATACACACACTAAACGTGACTTTTCCAGTCATGTTTCGTTTCATTGCAATCAACTGGTTTGTTTGTAACACAACCAAACATGATGGGTCCTTTCGCAGGACGTATTGACTGAAAGAAACCGATTTGAAGACAACAAGTAATGACATCATTGTGCACCAATGATATGACCGCTGTTCCGTTGATTGACTGTATTTTAACCCAATGACCACTGATTGTCTTGAAATATAGCTGGGTAGATAGCCAATGAGCTGAGGTAAACAGCCATATGTAATGTTTATGTGTTGGAAGACCAACCCATGTAGTAAACTCCTGCGTAAAGACGGTCATTCGCCATTGAAGATTCATACTGGGAGGAGCTAAGCTTGTGACGCACAGCACTTTTTCGGTAACGCGCATCTTCAGCTGTTTATATATCGAACATCATGGCAAATTAGTCAGGGAAAGCTAAATCTAAGACTAGATATACTAATGTAGACAAAATTATAGAGGAAATTGATCGTGACAGTGAAACAGATCTTCTTTTGGAAGATTCAGCTAGCGACCATAGCTATGACTCCAAAATGAAAGAATATTTTTTGAACGGAGAGGACATTGTTTTGGACTGGTAAGTTCTTCTCATGCTAATGCAGTTGTTTGAAATTAATAATATAAAATATTATTTGTGATTTTTTTTAAACATTTTATTTGCAATAT
Organism: Oncorhynchus clarkii lewisi; assembly: GCF_045791955.1. Classification (NCBI taxonomy): domain Eukaryota; kingdom Metazoa; phylum Chordata; class Actinopteri; order Salmoniformes; family Salmonidae; genus Oncorhynchus; species Oncorhynchus clarkii. The sequence goes on from NC_092153.1 coordinate 32,244,792, forward strand.
ATAAAAATGTAATGAAATGTGTAAAGTATACATTGGCTATGCGTTGTGGGTGGGGGTATGTTTGTATGTATGTGAATGACCCATAGCCTATGTTTGTGTATAGACTGAGAGGAAGAAGCATGGTCGCTGTGTTGCGATGTGTGGGTTTGCTGTTATATTCTACTCCATTCCATTTTATATACATATTATGGATTAGAATGGAGCATGGTCGAGATGCGTGTGTCTGCCGCTCCACCCCACCCCCACATGAATTAGCCTATTTGAGGCAGGCCCACAACAATGGCCAAAGTGAAATGGAACAGCACTTTATGTTCCCAGTACTCTATATATCTGTTTATTATATCTGTTGAGACAGGGCTCAAATGTGAAACTATTCTAACTAAACATTTTCTTTCACAGTGACACTGAATCCGAATGGGAGCCCCCAGTGCCAAGGTGTCCATCCCCCACTGAAGCTGGTTCATCCAGCCGGACACCTGTTGTCTCCGGCTCCACACCTCCCGGGCCATATAGAGGTGTGAAGGCACTGACAAAGAAGTGGAGGAGGGGAAGTGTGCCACCTGCTAACGAAGGGACAGAAGGGCGTTGGCACACTGTCCTAGAAGATGATGTGGAGCCACCTCAACCAACATTTAGGCCGAAAAGGAAGCCAGGACCTCAGGTGAACATGACCGCAACTTACAGCCCCCTTCAGATTTTTCAGCTGTTTTTCACCCAATCCGTTGTTGATTCGCTCGTGTCTAACACTAATAAGTATGGGGAGAAGAAGCAAACAGGCAAAAAGGTAGCATGGAAGTCCATATCCATGTCAGACTTTTCATCTACCTTTCACTGGTCGTCTACATGGGGCTGGTGAAGCTGAAAAGCCTGAGGGACTACTGGAAAACATCATCTCTCTACCAACTGCCTTCCCCATGACTGTTATGTCTTGCAAAAGGTTTCTGGTTATCTCACAGGCGCTTCACATCAGTGACCCAAAGGTTGATGAAGCGAATGACAAGAAGAGAGGCACAACAACGTTTGATAGACTGTGCAAAATAAAACCTCTCTACTACAGCATTGTTGAGGCCTGCAAAACCTACTTTCGGCCAGCCCAGAATGTGTCAATAGATGAGAGGATGGTAGCCTCAAAGGGCAGAATTGGCCTCAAACAGTACATGAGAAACAAACCAACCAAGTGGGGTTACAAGCTGTTTGTGTTGGCTGATTCTGTGTGTGCCAACACATGCTATTTTTTTGTCTATGAGGGGAAGAACAGTTTTGCTACCGGTACGGGACTTACCTATGACTCTGTAATGGAGTCATTGGATTTTCAACTGCTAGGGAAGGGCTACAAACTGTTTGTGGATAACTTCTACACAAGCCCTACCCTGTTCGCAGACCTTAGGAAGCGGGAAGTGTGGGCTTGTGGCACCATTCGTACCAACAGGGTGGGCTTTCCGAAGACAAAGGTGAACGACATGCCTAAGCGGGCTGAGCGGGGAACCATGCGATGGATCCGTGAAGATGGCCTGCTTTTTGTAAAGTGGATGGATACCAGAGAGGTGGTGATGTGCACAACAATCCACAAGTCCTTCAGTGGGGATCATGTCGTCAGACGTGTGAAGGACGGTGCCGGGGCATGGACCACCAAAAATGTCCCCATTCCAACTGCAGTAAAGGACTACAACAAGAGCATGGGAGGTGTGGACCTGTGAAATGCGCTGATAGGCTATTACAATGTTCTCCATAACACAATGAAATGGTACAAGATGTTCTTCTATCATTTCATCGATATTGCTGTGGTGAATGCATTCATCCTACACAAGGAAATGGCTAAGAGCTGTGGAAAGCCCTTCCTCTCACAGAAAGCCTTCAGAGAGCTGCTCATCGAGGAGCTTGCTGGCTACAGCACCACTGCACCACGTTCCACCTACTCTACCTCTGTCCCTTCTGCTCCTGCCACAAGTGTTCATCTGCCCAAATTTATTTCTGCAGGTATGGATGTGCCTAAGGGCCAAAAGGGCACAGCATGGAGGCGTCGCTGTGTTGTTTGCAAGATTAAGTCCCCCATCACCTGCACCTCATGCTTGGTGACCCTCTGCTTTACAGCAGAAAGAGACTGCTATGGCACCTGGCATCAGCAGCACAATATTGTGTAGAGCTTTGGCAAAGTGGGTGGGGTTATATGCTTCCTGTTTGGCCCTGTCCGGGGTCTCATCAGATGGGGCCACAGTGTCTCCTGACCCCTCCTGTCTCAGCCTCCAGTATTTATGCTGCAGTAGTTTATGTGTCGGGGGGCTAGGGTCAGTTTGTTATATCTGGAGTACTTCTTCTGTCTTTTCTGGTACCTGTGTGAATTTAAATCTACTTGAAACTCTATGGCACAACCTGAAAATGGCTGCCTGATCAATAATCAATTTGACAGAGTAAGAATTTTGAAAAGAATAATGGGCATATCCTTTCTAGCGCAGGCGTTCCGCTAGCGACCCACCTCGACAACATCCGATGAAATTGCAGAGCGCGAAATTCTATTTAACGTTCATGAAAATACAAGTGTGATACATCAGAAAAAAGTGTAACTTCTTGTTAATCCAGCCGCTGTGTCAGATTTCAAAAAGGCTTTATGGTGAAAGCACACCATGTGATTTTCTGAGGACAGCGCCCCGCATACAAAAGCATGAAAAACATATTTCAACCAGGCAGGTGCAACACGAAAGTCAGAAATAGCGATATAATAAATGCCTTACCTTTGAAAATCTTCTTCTGTTGGCATTCCAAAAGGTCCCAGGAACATCACAAATGGTCCTTTTGTTCGATAAAGTCCATAAAAACTCAGTTTAGCTGGCGCTTCATTCAATAATACACCGGTTTCCCTCCTTCAAAATGCATACAAAATGAATCCCAAACGTTACCAATAAACATATCCAAACAAGTCAAACAACGTTTATAATCAAACCGCAGGTACCCTAATACGTAAATAAACAATACAATTTCAGACAGAGAATCGTTATTGTCTTTACCGGAGATAAACAACAAAGAACACGCTCTCATCCACGCGCTTGGAAACACTACAGCCAAAATGGGAGCCACCTAGAAAAACTACAAATTCTAGCTCATTTTTCCAAAAACAAGCCTGAAACTCTTTCTAAAGACTGTTGACATCTAGTGGAAGCCCTAGGAACTTCAATCTGGGAGGATTTCACCTTATAATAAAAAATGACAGCCATTGGAAACAGTGGTAGGCTGAAATATATTTTGGGGGAATGGTTTGTCCTCGGAGTTTCGCCTGCCATATCAGTTATGTCATAGACATATGCATATCCTAGCTTCTGGGCCTGGGCAGTTGACTTTGGGCACGTTTTTAATCCGGACGTCAAAATACTGCCAACCTAGGCCAAAGAGGTTATTAACCTCTAGCGACGAGCAATCCCGTATCCGGGATCTTAAGTATAGCCTCAAGCTCATTAGCATAACGCAACATTAACTATTCATGAAAATCGCAAATGAAATGAAATAAATATATTGGCTCTCAAGCTTAGCCTTTTGTTAACAACACTGTCATCTCAGATTTTCAAAATATGCTTTTCAACCATAGCTAAACAAGCATTTGTGTAAGATTATTGATAGCTAGCATAGCATTAAGCCTAGCATTCAGCAGGCAACATTTTCACAAAAAACAAGAAAAGCATTCAAATAAAATCATTTACCTTTGAAGAACTTCAGATGTTTTCAATGAGGAGACTCTCAGTTAGATAGCAAATGTTCAGTTTTTCCAAAAATATTATTTGTGTAGGAGAAATCGCTCCGTTTTGTTCATCAAGTTTGGCTAAGAAAAAAAAACGAAAATTCAGTCATTATAACGCAGACCTTTTTTCCAAATGAACTATTTTTGAAAATCGCAAATTAAATGAAATAAATATATTGGCTCTCAAGCTTAGCCTTTTGTTAACTTCTTGCTCCTACTTGAGACGCAGATGTCTCAAGTAGACACCTGGAAATGCAAATGCGCTACGCTAAATGCTAAATGTACTCGTTAAAACTCAAACCTTCATCAAAATTCACATGCAGGGTATTGAATTAAAGCTACACTCGTTGTGAACCTAGCCAACAAGTCAGATTTTTAAAATGCTTTTCGGCGAAAGCATGAGAAGCTATTATCTGATAGCATGCAACACCTCAAAATGCCTGAATGCGATGTAAACAAAGATATAGCTTAGCCGGCGCTACACAAAACGCAGAAATAAAATATAAAACATTCATTACCTTTGACGAGCTTCTTTCTTGGCACTCCTATATGCCCCATAAACATCACTATTGGGTCTTTTTTTTCGTTTAAATCGGTCCATATATACCCAAAATAGCTTTCTATGGAAGCTGTGTCATTCAGAAAAAAACATCGTTTTTAAACGCTGCGTCATTTTTTTAAATTAAAAAAGTTGACGATAAACTTTCACAAAACACTTCGAAATACTTTTGTAATCCAACTTTAGTTATTAGTAAACGTTTATAATCTATCAAAATGATTACAGGGCGATGTATATTCAATAGCTCCTCGTTTTCAAATCAATGGCTGCCAATGTGCACATTCAAAACATCCTGGTGGAGACCGGAAGAAATGGAATCCAGTTAGTTGGATTTACCAAGAAAAAAGTCCCTTGAAAATGACGACAATGGCGACATCGTGTGGAATCTGTAGGAATTGCATGCAGGTCGATAATTAATTTTGTGCCCTTTTAACAACACATGAAAGTGACGCATGGAAATAATTTTTAGCTTTCAGAGAGCAGTTTTTCTTGCGCTTTTCAATGAAACACACAATCTGTTATAGTCACAGCCGTGATTTAACCAGTTTTAGAAACTTCAGAGTGTTTTCTATCTACACATACTAATCATATGCATATACTATATTCCTGGCATGAGTAGCAAGACGCTGAAAAGTTGCGCGATTTTTAACAGAATGTTCGAAAAAGGAGGGGGTAGACTTTTAACAACACTGTCATCTCAGATTTTCAAAATATGCTTTTCAACCATAGCTAAACAAGCACTTGTGTAAGAGTATTGATAGCTAGCATAGCATTAAGCCTAGCATTCAGCAGGCAACATTTTCACAAAAACAAGAAAAGCATTCAAATAAAATAATTTACCTTTGAAGAACTTCAGATGTTTTCAATGAGGAGACTCTCAGTTAGATAGCAAATGTTCAGTTTTTCCAAAAAGATTATTTGTGTAGGAGAAACCGCTCCGTTTTGTTCATCACGTTTGGCTAAGAAAAAAACCTGAAAATTCAGTCATTATAACGTCAAACTTTTTTCAAAATTAACTCCATAATATCGACAGAAACATGGCAAACGTTGTTTAGAATCAATCCTCAAGGTGTTTTTCACATATCTATTCGATGATATATCATTCGTGGAAGTTTGGTTTCTCCTCTAAACCACATGGGAAAATGCATGCAGCTGGAGATTACGCAATCATTTCGACGGGGGACACCAAGCGGACACCTGGTAAATGTAGTCTCTTATGGTAAATCTTCCAATGATATGCCTACAAATACGTCACAATGCTGCAGACACCTTGGGGAAACGACAGAAAGTGTAGGCCCATTCCTTGCGCATTCACAGCCATATAAGGAGACATTGGAACAAAGCGCATTCAAAGCGCATCAGTTCTGTGGCACTCACAGATAATATCTTTGCAGATTTGGAAACGTCAGAGTGTTTTCTTTCCAAAGCTGTCAATTATATGCATAGTCAAGCATCTTTTCTGACAAAATATCTTGTTTAAAACGGGAACGTTTTTCATCAAAACAATTTAATAGCGCCCCCTAATGCATAACTGGTTAAGTTGCACAATTCATGTGTGGAAAGATTTTAGAAACTTACCAAGGAAGACTCACTGTCACGCCCTGACCATAGAGAGCCCTTTGGGTTCTCTATGGTGTTGTAGGTCAGGTCGTGACGAGGGGGTGTTCTAGTCTTTCATTTCAATGTTGGTGCTCTTAGTATGGTTCCCAATTAGAGGCAGCTGATGTTCATTGTCTCTAATTGGGGATCATACTTAAGGTGTCCCTGTTCCCACCTGCTTTGTGGGATATTGTTTTGGTTAGTGCATTATGCGCTCCGTGACTGCAGTTTGTTGTAAGTTTCACTATTAAATTGTTATGTGGAAATCTACGCAAGCTGCGCCTTGGTCAACTCATTTCAACAATCGTGACACTCACAGCTGTAATTGATGCCAAAGGTGTTTCTACAAAGTATTTGAAAAATTATTGTAAATACTATATGCATTTCATTTTCAATAAATTTGCAAACATTTCTAAAAACATGTTTTCACTTTGTTATTATAGGGTATTGTGTGTAGATGGGTGAGATGTTTAACATTCTTGATTCATTTTGAATTCAGGCTGTAGAATAACAAAATGTGACATGGATATTCAGCTAGCAGGATATACGCTGCACCGGCTAGATAGAACAGCACAATCCGGTAAGACGAGGGGGGGGCGGTCTGTGCATGTTTGTAGACAACAGCTGGTGCACGAAATCTAAGGAAGTCTCCAGATTTTGTTCGCCTGAAGTAGAGTATCTTATGATTAACTGTACACCACACTATTTGCCAAGAGAATTTTCATACATTTTCATCTACATGTCCCTGATTGAGTCTGTAATACCAACATGTTTCAAGCAGACCACCATAGTCCCTGTGCCGAAGAACACTAAGGCAACCTGTCTAAATGACTACAGACCCGTCGCACTCACGTCCGTAGCCATGAAGCCATGAAGTGCTTTGAAAGGCTGGCACTTCAATTTGCATACCGCTCCAACAGATCCACAGATGATGCAATCTCTATTGCACTCCACACTGCCCTTTCCCACTTGAACAAAAGGAACACCTACGTGAGCATGCTATTCATTGACTACAGCTCAGCGTTCAACACCATAGTACCCTCAAAGCTCATCATTAAGCTAAGGATCCTGGGTCTAAACACCTCCCTCCACAACTGGATCCTGGACTTCCTGACGGGCCGCCCCCAAGTGGTGAGGGGAGGTAACAACACATCTGCCACACTGATCCTAAACACTGGAGCCCCTCAGGGGTGTGTGCTCAGTCCCCACCTGTACTCCATGTTCACTCACGACTGCGTAGCCAGGCACGACTCCAACACAATCAGACGACACAACAGGGTTAGGCCTGGTCACCGACAACGATGAAGCAGCCTATAGGGAGGAGGTCAGAGACCTGGCCGGGTGGTGCCAGAATAACAACCTATCCCTCAATGTAACCAAGACTAAGGAGATGAGTGTGGACTACAGGAAAAGGAGGACCGAGCACACCCCCATTCTCATCGATGGGGCTGTAGTGGAGCAGCTTGAGAACTTCAAGTTCCTTGGTGTCCGCATCACCAACAAACTACAATGGTCCAAACACACTAAGATAGTCGTGAAGAGGGCATGACAAAGCCTATTCCCCCTCGGGAAACTAAAAGGATTTGGCATGGGTCCTCAGATCCTCAAAAGGTTCTACAGCTGCAACATCGAGAGCATCCTGTCTGGTTGCATCACTGCCTGGTACGGCAATTGCTCGGCCTCCGACCGCAAGGCACTACAGAGGGTAGTGCGTACAGCCCAGTACATCACTGGGGCTAAGCTGCTTGCCATCCAGGACCTCTACACCAGGCAGTGTCAGAGGAAGGCCCTAAAAATTGTCAAAGACCCCAGCAACCCCAGTCATAAACTGTTTTCTTTACTACCGCATGGCAAGTAGTACCGGAGTGCCAAGTCTAGGACCAATAGTTTTTACCCCAAAGCCATAAGACTCCTGAACAGGTTATCAAATGGCTACCCGGACTATTTGCATTGTGTCGCCCCCCCCCCCCCAAACCCCTCTTTTACGCTGCTGCTACTCTCTGTTTATCATATATGCGTAGTCACTTTATCTATACATTCATGTACATACAACCTCAATTAGCCCGACTAACCGGTACCTGTATATACCATGTTCTCTCCGATGTCTTGGGGGGGTCCACTAAAATGTTTTGCCACGAGGTAGGGGCCCCCAACCTTGCAACCATGCATAAAATTGTTTTTTCTTCTTCACCAATCTACACACAATACCCCATAATGCCAAAGAAGAAACAGGTTTTTAGACATTTTTGCAAATACAGTATATATATGGCAGGGATTACAGCTTTGGGAATTCTTGGGTATGACGCTACAAGCTTGAATTTGGGGAGTTTCTCTCATTCCTCTCTGCAGATTCTCTCAAGCTCTGTCAGGGTAAATGGGGAGCGTCGTTGCACAGCTATGTTCAGGTCACTCCAGGGATGTTAGATCGGGTATAAATCCGGACTCTGCCTGGGCCACTCAAGGACATTCAGCGACTTGTCCCGAAGCCACTCCTACAATGTCTTCGCTGCGTGCTTAGGGTCGTTGTCCTGTTAGAAGGTGAACTTTCTACCAGTCTGAGGTCCTGAGCGCTCTGGAGCAGGTTTTCATCAAGGATCTGTCTGTACTTTTCTCCGTTCATTGTTCCCTCGATCCTGACTAGTTTCCCAGTCCCTGCCGCTGAAAAACATCCCCACAGCATGATGCTGCCACCATCATGCTTCACTGTAGGGATGGTGCCAGGTTTCCTTGAGACGTGACGCTTTGCTTACAGGCAAAATATTTTAATCTTGGTTTCATCAGACCAGAGAATCTTGTTTCTCATTGTCTGGGAGACCTTTAGGTGCTTTTTGGCTAACTCCAAGCGGGCTGTCATGTGCCTTTTACTGGGCAGTGGTTTCCGTCTGGCCACTCTACCATAAAGGCCTGATTGGTGGAGTGCTGCAGAGATGGCTGTCCTTCTGGAAGGTTCTCTCATCTCCACAGAAGAACTCTGGAGCTCTGTCAGAGTGATTATCTGGTTCTTGGTCACCTCCCTTACCCAGGCCCTTCTCTCCTGATTGCTCAGTTTGACCGGGTGCCAAGCTCTAGGAAGAGTCTTGGTGGTTCCAAACTTATTCCATTTAAGAATTATGGAGGATACGGTGTTCCTCGGGACCTTCAATGCTGCATACATTTTTTGGTATGCTTCCCCAGATCTGTGCCTTGACACAATCCTGTCTCGGAGCTTAACGGACAATTCCTTCGTCCTCATGGCTTGGTTTTTGCTCTGACATGCACTGTCAACTGTTGGACCTGATATAGACAGTGTTATCTACTATGCATAGCCAATTCACCCCTACCCACAGTGCCTTGCAAAAGTATTCATCCCACTTGGCATTTTTCCTATTTTGTTGCATTACAACCTGTAATTTAAATAGATTTTTATTTGGATTTCAATGGACAGACACAAAATAGTCAAAATTGGTGAAGTGAAATGAAAAAAAAACATGTTTCAAAAAATTCTACAGAATAAAAACGGAAAAGTGGTGCGTGCATATGTATTCACCCCCTTTGCTATGAAGCCCCTAAATAAGATCTGGTGCAACCAATTACCTTCAGAAGTCACATAATTAGTTAAATAGAGTAAACCTGTGTGTAATCTAAGTGTCACATGATCTGTCACATGATCTCAGTATATACAGTTGAAGTTGAGGGTATACAGTTTACATGCACCTTAGCCAAATACATTTTAAAATCTCAGTTTTTCACAATTCCTAACATTTAATCCTAGTAACATTTCCCTGTCTTAGGTCAGTTAGGATCGCCACTTTATTTTAAGAATGAAAAATGTCTGAATAATAGTAGAGGGAATGATTTATTTCAGCTTTTATTTTTTTCATCACATTCCCAATGGGTCAGACGTTTACATACACTCAATTAGTATTTGGTAGCATTGCCATTACATTTTTTAACTTGGGTCAAACGTTTCAGGTAGCCTTCCACAAGCTTCCCACAATAAGTTGGGTGAATTTTGGCCCATTCATTCTGACAAAGCTGGTGTAACTGAGTCATATTTATAGCACACACTTTTTCAGTTCTGCCCACACATTTTCTAAAGAATTGAGGTCAGGGCTTTGTGATGGCCAATCCAATACCTTGACTTTGTCATCCCTAAGCCAGTTTGCCACAACTTTGGAAGTATGTTTGGGGTCATTGTCCATTTGGAAGACCCATTTGCGACCCAAGATTTAACTTCCTGACTGATGTCTTGAGATGTTTCTTCAACATATCCACATAACTTTCCTCCTCATGACGCCATGTATTTTGTGAAGTGCACTGTATAGACCTGTTCTGAAAGGCCCCAGAGTCTGCAACAGCACTAAGAAAGGGGCACCACCAGGCAAGCGGCACCATGAAGACCAAGAAGCTCTACATACAGGTCAGGGACAAAGTTGTGGAGAAGTACAGATCAGGGACGGGTTATAAAAAAATATCAGAAACTTTGAACATCCCACGAAACACCATTAAATCCATTATTAATAAATTGAAAGAATATGGCACCACAACAAACCTGCCAAGAGAGATTCGCCCACCAAAACTCACAGACCAGGCAAGGAAGGCAATAGTCAGAGAGGCAACAAAGAGACCAAAGATAACCCTGAAGGAGCTGTAAAGCTCCACAGCGGATATTGGAATATCTGTCCATAGGACCATTTTAAGCCGAACACTCCACAGGGCTGGGCTTTACGGAAGAGTGGCCAGAAAAAAAGCCAAGAAGAAAATAAGTAAACACATTTGGTGTTCACCAAAAGGCATGTGGGAGACTCCCCAAACATATGGAAAAAGGTACTCTGGTCAGATGAGACTAAAATTGAGCTTTTTGGCCATCAAGGAAAATGCTATGTCTGGCGCAAACCCAACACCTCTCATTACCCTGAGAACACCATTTTGCATCGGCAGGGACTGAGACACTGGTCAGAATTGAAGGAATGATGGATGGCGCTAAATACAGGGAAATTCTTGAGGGAAACCTGTGACTGGGACCGAGGTTCACCTTCCAGCAGGACAATGACCCTAAGCATACTGCTAAAGCAACACTCGAGTGATTTAAGGGTAAACATTTAAATGTCTTGGAATGGCCTAGTCAAAGCCAATTGAGAATCTGTGGTTTGACTTAAAGAAAAGTATGTACAAAGTATTGACTTTGGGGGGTGAATAGTTATGCATGCTCAAGTTTTCAGTTTTTTTTGTCTTATTTGTTGTTTATTTCACAATAAAAAAATATTTTGGATCTTCAAAGTGGTAGGCATGTCGTGTAAATCAAATGACACAAACCCCCCAAAAATCAATTTTAACAGGTTGTAAGGCAACAAAATAGGAAAAATGCCAAGGGGGTAAATACTTTTGCAAGCCACTGTACATGTACAAATTACCTCAACTAACTTGTACCCCGCACACTGACTCAGTACCGCTACACCCTGTATATAGCCTCGTTATTATTATTTTATTGTGTTACTTTTTTATTATTTTTTACTTTAGTTTATTTGGTAAATATTTCCTTAACTCTTCTTGAACTGCACTGTTTGTTAAGGGCTTGTAAGTACATTTCACAGTAAGGCCTCCACTTTAGACAAATAAAGTTTGATTTGATTTGTGAGCCTTTCCAAATCATGTTCATTCAATTGAAGGTACCACAGGTAGACTCCAATCCAGTTGTAGAAACATTTCAAGGATGATCCACGGAAACAGGATGCACTTAAGCTCAATTTCGAGTCTCATAGCAAAGGGTCTGAATACTTATGTAAACAAGGTATTTCTGTTTTTTTACACAACAACTCTGTCAATAGTGCCCAGTGTGAGGCATCTGATCTGATTTAATGTAACAATGCATCTATAACTCATCCTATGATCTTCCCTTAATTCTTCCAAAGGCCCAGAGTGTTTTGAGAGGGGTGTACAAGCAGCGAGTCGCCCCTCTGTTGCCCCGCTGACACATTTGTCAAGACCCTGAGGAAACGCTACATCAACGAGGTCAAAGCCAAAGAGCCCGGCCAGCCAGACACAGGTCAGCACTGTAGCACAACAGCTAACTCAATGGAAGCTCAAGAACAAATAGCTACCATTTGGGCCGGACTTCAGTATAGGCTGTTCATAAGGTTTTCTGGCCTAGTTTTCTGGCCTGCTCTGTTACTGCTTTAGCCAGCGTATTGTTTTCTTGACAAGGCAACAATATAGTGTCATTGAATGCAGAAGCAGGTACCCACGCTAAAAGTGATATGTCACAATATCAAATCTGTTGATTGACGCAAAATATCACAAATGGCAGCTGCCATCCTTTAGCTCCAGCAGTTAAAGGCCACAGACCTGTCACTAATCGGTTTCGTTCAAATAACTATGACTTAAGGTCGATAGAGGCTGGCTGGTATTTGACTGTTGTAAGTCCCTGATACATTGTGTCATCTGCAGTGTTTGCACAGCTGTTGCAGCATATCCAGGCTAGCTGTCAGATGGTACCTATGGCCCGCTGCAGTCCGGAGAGGGTCACCGTCTTCCAGCTTTCCACGTACCTGAGCCGCTGGAGTTTCACAGACCTGGGAGAACACATCTTCCGCCTCTCCAGAGAAGATATCCTGTCAGAAACTAATTTCCTTTTCACACTATTGCGCCGACCTGAACAAAACGATTCTGGTTTTGCTCAGCTCTTTTTGATTGAAAAAGGAAAATCTACATAGCATCCAAACAAAGCACTGGAGTTAGACCAAAGAATGGACTCAGCGACAACCTTCCACATTTAAATGTTGTTACTGTATCACCTCATTCAGTTCCATGGATTTGAGAACAGTTAACTACAGTATGTTCATCGTAGGACCATAACGGAAGACTTATGGATTTTCTTGAGTTGATCTTGAGGGTAAAATGAGTATCATATATTATGCATACTTTAAAGCCCCCAAATCCTGTCCACACAAAACAATGAGGTTTTGTTCAGGAAGCAGAGGTACAGAATGCAAAGACAATGCAGTAGACCACAGCAAAATAGATTCTCACAACTATTTCAGATCCAGGATAACATGAGAGTCCCAAAAACATTCCCAAAACATCTGAATATACTCTGTCGATACTCTTCCTGCTCCATGTTAGGGCTGTTGCGGTGACCGTATTACCGACACACTGGCAGTCATGGGTCATGACTGCAGTAAAATTCTGTGACCGCTGAGTCACGGTAATCTCTTCTTATGCTCTCTGGACATGTGTTAGTAGTACCCAACTTGCTAATTATCATCAGGTCACTACTGGCCTGGTACTCAGGGCTCTATTGTCACTCTAACCACTCTGACATCAATGCAAATGCAATCGAAAATCACACGAAAGCAATATGTGCTTTTCAAACTCACCTCACTGTGATTGATCAATTTGAAGCAATAAGATCAACAACAGGTTGAAACTGAGTAGAAAACATGGTCGTTATAGGTGTTGTGTCAAAGCCTAACACAACAAAATGCTTTCTAAGGTGATGATTAATTCAAAACAGTAATCTGATTATTAGAGCTATATATGAGCCCCCTGATTTAAAATAATGATTGTGCCATTATACAATACATAGCCTACAGCATATTACACATGGCAGAAAAAAACATAAAGAATACTCATTTAAGATCTCTTTGGTACATAATTGGTCTAGCCTAAATTAAACACATTCATAGAAAGTATAGGGCATTTGTATGTTTTCCTAATTAACAGCCTGACACATTACCTTTAGCTACAGAATATCTCATCACTGTGCATTTCCATCTCCTCCCCTGTGTCCTTCATTCCTTTCTCCAGCGCTCAGAGAGAGGGGCTATCAACAGTTTAATGAAATATGTTTAGCTGTGAAAACATGCTACTATCGATGTTCCCGAAACAGATTTCACTTGGTTTTCCAAATTAACAGGGTAGGAGAGCCTCTCATTCAAGAGTTTGGGGGAATATCACCTATTGCACAGCGAAATAACCGGAGTAGCCTACCAAACAATGGTGAAAGTTGCCTGGTGGGAAAGTGGCCTGGATTCTCTATTTGAGTGCATACGGATGACATGCCTTTTTTCTCTTGCCCTATTCCTGCCCATTTGATAATGGGCCATTCTAAATTGAAACTAATTTTGCATGCCAGTAAAGACTAGATTGAATTGAGAACAGTCTGATGGGTGAAAATATGATCACTTGATGAGAGAACAGGGTGTGTAGCCTGAGGCAACGAACAGAGCGCAAGCTTTTTTTTGCGACTTTCTCAAATCTGCCTAAAATAAATAATGGATTTAATGTGATGGAGTATATTCAATTGTTTTATTAGACTTTTTTAAATGTAGATGTTCCAAAGGCGCGCATCAGCAGCTTGTATATGGCTTGTATGTGTGGAGGCCTGGAGATGCTAAACATCTTTATGTTAATTTGCCGTCAATTACCATGAAACCGGCAGTCTTTTGCATGAAAATAATCGGCTGACAAAATGTCATGACCGCCACCACCCTACTCCAAGTACACCAGAATTAAGTCATAAACTGGAGCATGTGGGCATGGTGTGAAACAAAGGACAGGTTTCCTTAGTGGCCTCTACAGCTGTGTCTTCAAAAGGCAGAGGGGACACCCACACCACACAATGAAAGGCCCGTACTAAATCTGCATGTACAGAATGTGATGGGTTACCCAGTAGAGAATGCTGCAGAAAAGTTGAGATAATTGGACACCTATGGTCTGAGCCAGACCTGGGTTCAAATACTGTATTCAAATGCATTTAGCTGAGCTTGATTTAGCTTGCCTGTTGCAATTTAACAAATAGAAAAGTCCCAAAAGTGCAAACCCCACCCTCCTGGCACTCCAGGCAGGCTAAAGGAAGAGTTTAAAGTATTTCAAATACTATTTTAATCCAGATCTAGTCTGAGCTGCAGCAGCAGTTGGGAAGAGTCCTAGAGTAATGTGTTGGATGGAAGCCATGCATGTTTTTTTATTTATTGTACAGTAGGATATGCATTTTGACTGATTGGGGATGGTATAGCCTTGTGGTGTTTACTGATAAGCCTTTTTGAGTTCTGCTATCTCCACCACATGCGTGTCCTTCAGCTCTCTATCTATTTCCTTTCCAACTGTTGTTGTGCAAATATTTAGCCTCTGTACCTTCTTTACTGTTTCTGCATTCAACAACACCTACCGAGTTGTTTGGCAACTTGCAAGACAATGCCAAGTTGCCTATAAGCAGACAAAGAGAAAAGCAGACAGATACAAAGATGGAAAAAAAGGGACAGCTTTAAATTTACTGGTCCAACTCGAGGTGTCATAAAAAAATGCACCCACCTCCCAAAGTAAAAAATATTTTCACACAACCTTGAAATGTCAACAAAAATTGCACCCGCTCCCCCTCATATAATTAACTAAAAATAATGTTTACAACCAAAAATAACAATAACTGCAGCGACCCTGTGTTTATGAATGTGGATATTCGACTTTGGAAGTTCAGAATGTTTTTGTGGCACAGTTTGTGCCACCCAGGGATAAAGGCCAGAAGGTTGAGGGTTCGCAGACTGACCACCACGGATGAGCGAACTCTCCCTGCCTGTTTCATCAGACCTACACTACAATCAGAGCCGGTTGCAGACAATGATCAGCTAGTCAAAATCAGATTTTAACATTTAGATGCCATATTTATAATTATATAAAATATATGCAATACATTTTCCAGCAACAGGTTTCTGTGCCAATGCACCCCAATCAATAAGCAAAGCATTCCGACTTCGGGCGCTTCAACATCTTTGTTTGCCTTTCAACACCACTATCTACACAGTTCGGATGCAAGAATTACAGTGCATTCGGAAAGTATTCAGACCATTTTACTTTTTCCAAATGTTGTTAGAATACACCCTTATTCTGAAATGAATTAAATTGTTTTTTTTCGCCTCATCAATCTACACACAATACCCCATTATGACAAAGCAAGAACACATTTTTAGATTTTTTTTTCTGATTTATTAAAAATAAAAACAGAAATACCTTATTTACATAAGTATTCAGACCCTTTGCTATGAGACTAGAAATTTAGTTCAGGTGCATACTGTTTCCATTTATCATCCTTGATGTGTTTTACAACTTGATTGGAGTCCACCTGTGGTAAATTCAATTGATTGGACATGATTTGGAAAGGCACACACCTGCCTTTGTCAGGGAGGTGACCAAGAACCCGACCAAGTCACTCTGACAGAGCTCCAAAGTTCCTCTGTGGAGATGGGAGAACCGTCCAGAAGGACAACCATCTCAGCAGCTCTCAACCAATCAGGCCTTTATGTCAGAGATTCCAGGCGGAAGCCACTCCTCAGTAAAAGGCACATGACAGCCCGCTTGGAGTTTGTCTAAACGCACCTAAAGGGCTCTCACACCACGAGAAACAAGATTCTCTGGTCTGATGAAACCAAGATTGAACTCTTTGTCTGAATGCCAATTGTCACATCTGGAGGAAATCTGGCACCATCCCTACGGTGAAGCATGGTGGTGGCAGCATCATGCTGTGGGGATGTTTTTCAGCGGCAGGGACTGGGATACTAGTCAGGCTTGAGGGACAGATGAATGGCGCAAAGTACAGAGAAATCCTTTATGAAATCCTGCTCCAGAGCGCTCAGGACCTCAGACTAGGGGCGAAGGTTCACCTTCCATCAGGACAACAACCCTAAGCACACAGCCAAGACAACGCAGGAGTGACTTCGGGACA
This sequence comes from Oncorhynchus clarkii lewisi, assembly GCF_045791955.1. Classification (NCBI taxonomy): domain Eukaryota; kingdom Metazoa; phylum Chordata; class Actinopteri; order Salmoniformes; family Salmonidae; genus Oncorhynchus; species Oncorhynchus clarkii. The sequence goes on from NC_092153.1 coordinate 32,261,373, forward strand.
AGTCTCTGAATGTCCTTGAGTGTCCCTACCAGAGCCCCAACTTGAACCCGATCTAACATGTCTTGAGGCCTGAAAAAAGCTAAGCAGTGACGCTCCCCATCCAACCTGACAGAGCTTGAGAGGATCTGAAGAGAAGTATGGGAGTAACTCCCCAAATACAGGAAGCTGTAATCGCTGCCAAAGATGCTTATGTAAATGTGATATTTCAGTTTTGTATTTTTAATACATTTGCACCAACAAAAAAAAGGTTTTGCTTCATCATTATGGGATATTGATGAGAGATTTTTTTTGTTTTAATCAATTTTAGAATAAGGCTGTAACGTAATAAAATATGGACAAAGTCAAGGGGTCTGAAAACTTTCCTCAGATAACCTTCAGGAGACTTTTGAGCTTAATCAGATTAAAACATTGTGACTGGTGGTGTTTATCTAATCAAATGTATTTATCGAGCCCTTTTTACATCAGCGATGTCACAAAGTGCTCTACAGAAACCCAGCCTAAAACCCCAAACAGCTTAGGAATGCAGAGTAATGTGCATCTCAGTATTAGAACTTAAAATACAACCAGACTGGCCTGCTATTGTGCCTTTCTAGACCTTATAAATTGTTGAGAGTAGACCCACAACTGATCCAAATGAAATAATCAAAATCACAGGGCTTTTGCGCCTTTATTCAAATGACATTTTCACTGCAATCAACAGCATGCAGTAGAATTGTGTACTTACTTGAAAACAATAATGCAATTATTCTTTGCAATGTGGTGCTGTAGGCTAGTCTAGGTATTGTGTTGTCCCTAAACAAGATCATTAGGGTAGCTTTTTGAGCTGCATGTCAAGTCTTCACTGTTCTTTCATGCGCAACCTGGCCTCTCCGCTTGCATTGAAAATTAGTGCAGCTTTGAATGATTTTATGTGTGGTATGATTGCTAGTTAGCATATTGTAGATCTGGACAAACGATCCACCTCCCGCTATTGTCAGTATGAATGGTGGATAGAGACAGGGCCGTAACCAGGGTTTGAGTTTTAGTGAGGTCCGGAAAGCAAAATTACCCCAGCCATTATCATCTTGGCTGCTTTAGGTTCATTCACCTCAGTCAAACACAAATACATTTGTATTTTTTATTTATTATGGATCCCCATTAACTGCTGCCAAAGCAGACCCCTTGTGGCATGTCTTGTGGGGTATGCATGGGTGTCTGAGCTGTGTGCCAGTAGTTTAGACAGACAGCTTGGTGCACTCAACATTTCAATACCTCTCATAAATAAAAGTAGTGATGAAGTCAATCTCTCCTCCACTTTGAGCCAGGAGAGACTGACATGCATATTATTAATATTAGCTCTCTGTGTACATCCAAGGGCCAGCCGTGCTGCCCTGTTCTGAGCCAATTGCAATTTTCCTTAGTCCTTATTTGTGGCACCTTACCACTCGACTGAACAGTAGTCAAGGTGCAACAAAAAAAGGGCCTGTAGGACCTGCCTTGTTGATAGTGTTGTTAAGAAGACAGAGTATCACTTTATTATAGACAGACTTCTCCCCATTTTAGCTACTACTGCATCAATATGTTTTGACCATGACAGTTTACAATCTAGTGTTACTCCAAGCAGTTTAGTCATCTCAATTTCCACATTATTTATTACAAGATTTAGTTGAGGTTTAGGGTTTAGTGAGTGTTTTGTTCCAAATACAATGCTTTACGTTTTAGAAATATGTAGGGCTAACTTATTCCTTGCTGCAGCTCTTTGTTGAGTGTTGCAGTCATTTCAGTCATTGCAGTAGCTGACGTGTATAGTGTTGAATCACTGACAATCTGAAATGGTCCACCCACACAGACAGTGTGGTAAAGAAGGCGCAACAGAGCCTCTCCAACCTCAGGAGGCTGAAGAAATTCAGCTTGGCCTAGAAGACCCTCACAAACTTTTACAGATGCACAATGGAGAGCATCCTGTCGGGCTGTATCACCACCTGGTATGGCAACTGCACCACCTGCAACCGTAGGGCTTTCCAGAGAGTGGTGCGGTCTGCCCAACACAACATGCAGGACACCTACAGCACCGATGTCACAGGAAGGCCAAAAAGATCAACCACCTGAGCCAAGGCCTGTTCACTCCGCTACCATCCAAAAAGGCGAGGTCAGTACAGGTTCATCAAAGCTGGGACCCAGAGATGGAAAAACAGCTTCTATCTCAAGGCCATTTGTCACGTCCTGACCTTAGTTCCTTTTTTATGTCTCTATTTTAGTTTGGTCAGGGCGTGAGTTGGGGTGGGCATTCTATGTTTTTGTTCTATGTTTTGTATTTCTGGTTTTGGCCTGGTATGGTTCCCAATCAGAGGCAGCTGTCAATCGTTGTCTCTGATTCAGAACCATACTTAGGCAGCCTGTTTTCCAACTATGGGTTGTGGGTAGTTATTTTCTGATTAGTGTTTGTTGCACCTGTCAGAACTGTTCGTTTTGTTGTTTTTGTTTGTGTATTCATTTTTGATTAAAAGTATTATGGATATGTACCACGCTGCACTTTGGTCCTCTTCACCTTCTTCCACCAACGAAAATCGTTACATACTTTCCTGAACATACTTTCCTGCAACCCGCCTCACCCAATGTGGTATGGATCTGCTATTTTTATACTTTAGAACAGGAACCCCCTTCAGCAGCTAGCCAGCTAACTAGCCGTCATCACCGTTAAACTCTGACATCTGCCGACCTCTGCCCGGTAAACTCCTGCCAGCCTGCACAGCATGATATCAACCCAGAGCATATCGGACTGCTTTTCTCTACCACATCTCCGGATTCCTACCGCAAGCTCTGAACCTCTACTCCAGATCATCACAACTAGCTAGCTGCTATCCGAGTGGCTACTCCTGGCTAACGTTTCTGTCCTGAAGCAAGCACCAGTTAGCCTGGAGCTAGCCTCAAACTAGGCCCATCTCCCGGCTAGCCGAAGAGATCCATCAAGCAATTCCTGGGCTTCAATACCTCTTTTGCCAATTGGCCTGGACTCTTTGCTGCTGACATGGAGCCCCACCGATCCATCACGACTGGTCTGCCGACGTAAACGTCAGAGGGAGTTTCATCAGGCTCTCCCGTTGCGATGTCCCCCTGAGGCCATCTGCTAGCCTGCTGCTAGCCTCAGCCTGCTAGCTGTCTGAATCGCCATGCCTCCAGCTCGCCTAGCTACTCATTGGACCCTATGATCACTCGGCTACATATGCCTCTCCCTAATATCAATATGCCTTGTCTATTGCTGTTTTGGTTAGTCATTTTTGTCTTATTTCACTGTAGAGCCTCCAGCCCTGCTCAATATACCTTAGCCCTTATGTTCCACACCCCACACATGCGGTGACCGCACCTGGCTTAAATGGTGCCTCTAGAGACAAAACCTCTCTCATTGTCACTCGAAGCCTAGGCTTACCTCCAATGTACTCACATCCTACCATACCCTTGTCTGTACATTATGCCTTGAATATATTCTTCCGCACCCAGAAATCTGCTCCTTTTACTCTCTGTTCTGAACGCACTAGACAACCAGTTCTTTTAGCCTTTAGCAGTACTCTTATCCTACTCCTCCTCTGTTCGTTTAGTGATGTAGAGGTTAACCCAGGCCCTGCAGCCCCCAGCATCACTCCCATTCCCCAGGCACTCTCATTTGTTGACTTCTGTAACCGTAAAAGCATTGGTTTCATGCATGTTAACATTAGAAACCTCCTCCCTAAGTTTGTTTTATTCACTGCTTTAGCACACTCCGCCAACCCGGATGTCCTAGCCGTGTCTGAATCCTGGCTTAGGAAAGCACCAAAAATGCTGAAATTTCCATCCCTAACTATAACATTTTCCAACAAGATAGCCTGCAGAGCTCTGTCATACTATTCAGGTCTGTGCCCAAACAATTCGAGCTTCTACTTCTAAAAATCCACCTTTCAAGAAACAAGTCTCTCACCATTGTCGCTTGTTATAGACCCCCTTCAGCCCCTTGCTGTGCCCTGGACACTATAGATGGGGGGGCAATCAATTCATATATCTTCAGAGTTCGTACTATTAGGTGACCTAAACTGGGACATGCTTAACACCCCGACCATCCTACAATCTAAGCTAGATGCCCTCAGTCTCACACAAATTATCAAGGAACCTACCAGGTACAACCCTAAATCTGTAACCATGGGCACCCTCTTAGATATCTTCCTGACCAACTTGCCCTCTAAATACACCTCTGCTGTCTCTAACCAGGATCTCAGTGATCCTTGCCTGCATGCGTAATGGGTCCGCGGTCAAACGAGCACCCCTCATCACTGTCAAACGCTCCCTAAAACACTTCAGCGAGCAGGTTTTTCTAATCAACCTGGCCCGGGTATCCTGGAAGGATATTGAGCTCATCACATCAGTAGAGGATGCCTGGTTGCTCTTTAAAGGTGCTTTCCTCTCCACCCTCTCCTTAAATGAGCATGCCCCATTCACAAAATGTAGAACAAAGAACAGATATAGCCCTTGGTTCACCCCAGACTTGACTGTTTTGGAACACTGTAAAATCCATGGAGAATAAGAGCAACTCCTCCCAGCTGCCCACTGCACTAGGATAGGAAAGGAAACACTAGGAAATAGGAAACACTGCCACCACCAATAAATCTACGATAATAATTGCAATAAGAATTTATCCACGGCTGGCCATGCTTTCCACCTGGCTACCCCTACCCCGGCCAATATCTCAGCATCCCCTGCAGCAACTTGCCCCCCCCCCCCTCCCCCCTCCGCTTCTCCTTCACCCAAATACAGACAGCTGATGTTCCGAAAAACCTGCAAAATCTGGATCCCTACAAATCAGCTGGGCGAGATACTCTGGACCCTCTCTTTCTAAAATGATCCGCTGAAATTGTTGCAACCACTATAACTAGCCTATTCAACCTCTGTTTCGTCTGAGATCCTCCTAGATTGGAAAGCTGCCGTGGTCCCCCTTCAAAGGGGGAGACACTCTAGACCCAAACTGTTATAGACCTATATCCATCCTGCCCTGCCTTTCTAAAATCTTCAAAAGCCAAGTTAATAAAGAGATCACCGACCATTTCGAATCCCATCGTACCTTCTCCACTATGCAATCTGGTTTCCGAGCTGGTAATGGGTGTACCTCAACCACGCTCAAGGTCCTAAACGATATCATAGCCGCCATCGATAAAAGACAGTACTGTGCAGCCGTCTTCATCAACCTGGCCAAGGCTTTCGACTCTGTCAATCACCACATTCTTATCGGCAGACTCAATAGCCTTGGTTTCTCAAATGACTGCCTCGCCTGGTTCACCAACTACTTCTCAGATAGAGTTCAGTGTGTCAAATCGGAGGGCCTGTTGTCCGGACCTCTGGCAGTCTCTATGGGGGTGCCACAGGGTTCAATTCTCGGCCGACTCTTTTCTCTGTATATATCAATGATGTCGCTCTTGCTGCTGGTGATTCTCTGATCCACCTCTACGCAGACAACACCATTCTGTATGCATTTGGCCCTTCTTTGGACACTGTGCTATCAAACCTCCAAACAATGCCATACAACACTCCTTCCATGGCCTCCATCTGCTTTTAAATGCTAGTAAAACTAAGTGCATGCTCTTCAACCAATTGCTGCCCGCACCCTCCCGCCCGACTAGCATCACTACTCTGGACGGTTCTGACCTAGAATATGTGGACAACTACAAATACCTAGGTGTCTGATTAGACTGTAAACTCTCCTTCCAGACTCACATTTAGCATTTGTTTTATCACCAAAGCACCATATACTACCCACCACTGCGACCTGTATGCTCTCGTTGGCTGACCCTTACTACATATCCGGCACCAAACCCACTGGCTCTAGGTCATCTATAAGTCTTTGCTAGGTAAAGCCCCGCCTTATCTCAGCTCACTGGTCACCAGAGCAACACGCGCTCTAGCAGGTATATTGCACTGGTCATCCCCAAAGCCAAAAAATCCTTTGGCCGCCTTTCCTTCCAGTTCTCTGCTGCCAATGACTGGAACGAATTGCAAAAATCTCTGAAGCTGGAGTCTTATATCTCCCTCTCTAACTTTAAGCATCAGCTGTCAGAGCAGCTTACAGAGCACTGTACCTGTACACAGCCAATCTGTAAATAGCACACCCAACTACCTCATCCCCATATTATTACTTACCCTCTTGCTCTTTTGCACCCCAGTATCTCTACTTGCACATCATCATCTGCACATCTATCACTCCAGTATAAATGCTAAATTGTTATTATTTTCACCTCTATGGCCTATTTATTGCCAACCTTCTTATTCTTCTACATTTGCACACACTGTACATAGATTTTTCTATTTTTATTTTATTTTGTGTTATTGACTGTGTGTTTGTTTGTGTAACTCTTTGTTGTTGTTTTTGTCACACTGATTTGCTTTATCTTGGCCAGGTTGCAGTTGTAAATGAGAACTTGTTCTCAACTGGCCTACCTGGTTAAATAAAGGTGAAATAAAATTAATAAATACAAATTTCAACTAGACGTTGAACTGATGTCAATGCCCAGTGGGAAACCACTGTTCATTATTCCATTAGTTCGCAAAGAGGCAGGAGCGATTAGAGCTCAGTCAAATCAAGAATATATGCGTTCTGAGTTTTGATCAATGCTGGGAATAATATTTAGATGTTGACCTGTAAAAGACTTTCTTTACTGTGTACATGTTTATTTTTTTCAAACTAGAAAACATTATAGAGGTCCGGACCTCGGTGTCCTCATATGTAGCTACAGCCCTGGATAGAGAGCAGGCTAGACAGTTAGACTGGTAGACTATATTGACATGTGGTAAAGTTAGCGCCCGGAAAGGTTTAGTGAATAAGTACCAAAGCACCTTGAGATAGGGGAGATGCATTGAAGCAGATGGGGAAACTTGGCTAGGATGGAAGAAATTATGTAGCAAAATTCCAATATGTTTGGACTGTCCCTAACCTCAAATCTTTCAGTGTGTTTCAGTGTACCTGTTGTGTGCTATGGAGAGTCCTAAGAGGAGAATGGCCTTTAAGAAGCTGAAAGGGAGGTGCATCGCTGAGCTGCTGCCCTTGGGCTGTACCCTCCATCGCTTAGCCAGCCCCCAGATGGAAGCCAACCACAAGGTGTCTCAGGCTGCCAGCAACTGTCTCAGGACCAAGGTGGCCTTCAGGACCAAGGTTAGGGCGAGGACAAATCTTTTTAATATACTGAACAAAAATATAAATGCAACAATTTCAATGATTTTACTTAGTTACAGTTCATATAAAGAATGAATAAATTCATTAGGCCCTAATCTATGGATTTCACATGTCTGAGCAGAGGCGTAGCCATGGGTGGGCCTGGGAGGGCATAGGCCCACCCACTTGGGAGACAGGCCCACACACTGGGGAGCAAGGTCCAGCCAATCAGAATGAGTTTTTCCCCACAAAAGGCTTTATTACAGACAGAAATACTCAGTTTCATTAGCTGTCCAGGTGGCTGGTCTCAGACAATCCCGCAGGTGAAGAAGCCGGATGTGGAGGTCCTGGGCTGGCGTCGTTACATGTGGTCTGCGGTTGTAAGGCCAGTTGGGTATACTGCCAAATTCTCTAAAATTACGTTGAATTAAATTCTCTGACAACAGCTCTGGTGTACATTCCAGCAGTCAGCATGCCAATTGCACGCTCCCTGAAAACTTGAGACATTTGTGGCATTGTATTGCGGTACAAAACTTCTCAGTTTAGAGTGTCCTTTTATTTTCCTTAGCACAAGGTGCACCTGTGTAATGATCATGTTGTTTAATTAACCCTTTAAAACCCATAGCGGCTGTTGATGGCCTTTTACTATAGCAGCTGCGAACTGCCTTGTTTTTATAACAATAATATCAATATCACTAAATGAACATGTATACAACCTGTTGTTGTATTCGCGTGGCTGATGTTATCATCCAGAAACAGGGTATGCTGTCATTTGCCTTTTCAATGTTTTTTATACTTCATTACTCAAAGTGACGTAGCCGAAACAGACAAGACTTTTCACTGTGACAGAGGAACATTTCTGGGATCTTTTATTTCAGCTCATGAAACACTTCACATGTTGCGTTTATATTTTTGTTCAGTATAGATTGGTATAACTTAAATCATTCTAAATGATTATTGATGTTTAAAAACACTTTTGTTTAAATGTTATAAACTCAAATAACTTCACAGATCTTCATTGTAAAGGGTTTAAGCACTCTTTCCCATGCCTGTTCAATGAACCATAAACAAGTAATGAACATGCACCTGTGGAACGGTTGTTAAGACACTAACAGCTTACAGACGGTAGGCAATTAAGGCCACAGTTATGAAAACTTAGGACACTAAAGAGGCCTTTCTACTGACTCTGAAAAACACCAAAAGAAAGATGCCCAGGCTCCTTGCTCATCTGCGTGAATGTGCCTTAGGAGACAGGGACTGCAGATATGACCGGGGCAATAAATTGCAATGTCCGTACTGTGAGACGCCTAAGACAGCACAACAGGGAGACAGGACGGACAGTTGATCGTCCTCGCAGTGGCAGACCTCGTGTAACACCTGCACAGGATCAGTACATCCGAACATCACACCTGCGGGACAGGTACAGGATGGCAACAACGACTGCCCGTGTTACACCAGGAACGCACAATCTCTCCATCAGTGCTCAGACTGTCCGCAATAGGCTGAGAGAGGCTGGACTGAGGGCTTGAGGCCTGTTGTAAGACAGGTCCTCACCAGACATCACCGGCAACATCGTTGCCTATGGGCACAAACCCACCTTCGCAAAAAGTGTTCTTCACTGACGAGTCACGGTTTTGTCTCACCAGGGGTGATGGTCGGATTCGCATTTATCGTCGAAGGAAAGAGTGTTACACCGAGGCCTGTACTCTGGAGCGGGATCGATTTAGAGGTGTATCACAGCATAATCGGACTGAGCTTGTTGTCATTGCAGGCAATCTCAACGCTGTGCATTACAGGGAAGACATCCTCCTCCCTCATGTGGTACCCTTCCCGCAAGGTACCACATGAGAAAGACAGGAATGTCAGGAATGTCTTCCTGCAAGACAGGAATGTCAGCGTTCTGCCATGGCCAGCGAAGAGCCCGGATCTCAATCCCATTGAGCACGTCTAGGACCTGTTGGACCGGAGGGTGAGGGCTAGGGCCATTCCCCCAGAAATGTCCGGGAACTTGCAGGTGCCTTGGTGGAAGAGTGGGGTAACATCTCACAGGAAGAACTGGCAAATCTGGTGCAGTCCATGAGGAGGAGATGCACTGAAGTGCTTAATGCAGCTGGTGGCCACACCAGATACTGACTGTTACTTTTTGACTCCCCTTTGTTCAGGGACACATTATTATATTTCTGTTAGTCACATGTCTGTGGAACTTGTTCAGTTTATGCCTCATTTGTTGAATCTTCTTATGTCCACACAAATATTTACCCATGTGGAGGTTTGTTGAAAATAAACGCAATTGACAGTGAGAGGATGTTTATTGTTTGCTGAGTATAAAAGCTCAATAAAAGGGCCTCCCAAGTGGCGCAGTGGTCTAAGGAACTGCTTTGCAGTGATAGCTGTGCCACTAGAGATCCTGGTCCGTGTTAAGGCTCTGTCGCAGGCCCATGGGGCAGCGCACAATTGGCCCAGTGTCGTCCGGGTTAGGGGAGGGATTGGCCGGCAGGGATGTCCTTGTCCCATCGCTCTCTAGGGACTCCTGTGGCACATACACGGTCACCAGGTGTACGGTGTTTCCTCCGACACATTGGTGTGGCTGGCTTTGGGTAAAGCGAGCATTGTGTCAAGAAGAAGTGCAGCTTGGTAGGGTTGTGTTTCGGAGCACGGCTGTTGACTGTCTCCTCTCCCGAGTCTGTACAGGAGTTGCAGCGATGAGACAAGACTGTAACTACCAATTGGATATCATGATAAAGGGGTACAGAAATGTATAAATGCTCAATAATTGTAATGCTAATAAATGTTTAATAATAATATATTCATGTATGTATACTACTTTACTTATAAATTGTTTATTTATTCTCAAAGAGTCCTGGTATACATACGAAACATTAATCCATTACCAAAGGACAACACAAGCATCCCATCCTAATTATTCTTCACTGTAGCTGTAGTCTAGATCCATCATGCCTCCCTCAGTTGGTATGGTATTAATTACAATTGATTAAACTAAGTGATATGAGCAGCAGTTCAAAGATAGCGTGAGGCAAGAGGCTGCAATCGTCAGCACCCACACAGATTCTGCAAATGCACAGGAGTTTGCTTCACTCTCTGCAACGTGATAGCTGCTTGAGAACTTTGGTTGAGATTAGCCTCTCATTTTGTGCTCTTTGTTGTTGCGGATGGAAGTCATTGATTCTGCTAATGCTCATTTCGTATAGCGGAGTCTTTAATCATGGCCTTTACACTTGGGTTGAAAACCTCTCCCATGCTCAACCATGTTCATAATGAAATATTTACCCTAATGATAGATTTACCACATTATACTTTGTTAGTGAAGTACTTGTAGGACCGGTTTCCCAGACACAGATTTAGCCTAGTCCAGGATTAAAAAACATTCTCAATGGAGATTCTCTATTGAAGTACTGGGAGTCTGGGAAAACTAAACAAAGTCTTACTAAAAAATATGACATGCTATAATTTCAAAATTGGATGGATTTTATGTCCTAATTGTCTTATTATCCTCTTAGGCTGTAGTCTACTACACGGAAATCCTGAGGAACAGATGTCCAGCTCCAGCAGACTGCCTGTCTGGCCCTCAAGTGTCTCAAAGTGAGTGCTCTTGGTTGTGTACAATGTATATGTGCCAAAGCCACAGGGTGTCGCAAGAAGGGGACATGTGTCGCCAATTGCCACTCTGCATCAACACACTCGATCTTATCCTGGACACTAAGGCTTGTAGATTGTTTGTTTTGGCATGGCAGTTCTCTCTACTGCCTTATTTCACTGGGATTTTTTGATGGCATATTTGAGGGAGCCACTGAAGTTGTAGACGTTTGGCCCTGCTTGAAAATAAAGACAGGGATAAAAGGGATACCTAAGAGTGTTTGTACATGAGATGTATTGCCGTCGTGCTTTTGGGAGACTTATCATGCACATGAGGGTTATCATGTGCATAGACAAGATTACGTTTTGAAGAGATGGCAGCCTAGCTGTTTGGTTTATATGACACGCTTTGAACTTTGATCTCCTGTGTTTGGCAGGCGATGGAGAGCGTGGAGCAGGAGGCTGAGTTGTGGTGGTCATCTGACGAGGACCTGCGCAGTGCTGTTAGAGAGACCGTGCTATCATATGGTAATCATTCAGCCCTGTTCATTTGCATGCAATTACATTACTAGATAAGTAATAACTAACCTGGTAGGTTAGTCAAATGGAAATGTCTGTGCCCAAATGGGCTAGATTTCCACCTCATCTGAATCGGAATATTGTGTTCTTGAATGAATGAATGATAAGAAATCTGTGAATTCCTCTTGGCCCATATTCACAAAGCTTCTCAAAGTAGGAGTGCTGATCTGAGATCAAGTATTCATTATGATTTAAAGGGTAGGTAGTATAAACCTAACCACCTGTAACATGATTTAAAGGGTAGGTAGCATAAACCTAACCACCTGTAACATATGGTTTTGCATTAGTATACACATCAAAAGTCCCAGTGCTAAGTTACCTCACTTTTCTATCTTTCATGTCGAAAAATATTTGTCCTGGGTGTGATGCAATATGGAGGACCCGGTAAGCCAGCCAATTCCCTACAATGTAAGCTCCAACAGAAATAACTTCAAATTAAACAAAATAATTTGCACTCATGACTACTGGTTTAACTTGCAAGGTTGCTAGGCAACTATTTGCCATCGCACTGCACACTGCCTTATCCCATCTGGACAAGAGGAATAACTATGTACGAATGCTGTTCACTGATTACAGTTCAGCCTTTAACACCATAGTACCCAACAAGCTCATCATTAATCTCGAGGCCCTGGATCTGAACCCCGCCCTGTGCAACTGGGTCCTGGACTTCCTGACAGGCCGCCCCAGGTGGTGAAGGTAGGAAACAACACCTCCACTATGCTAATCCTCAACACAGGGGCCCTGTGTGGCCACGCACACCTCCAACTCAATCATCAAGTTTGTAGACGACACAACAGTAGTAAGCCTAATTACCAACAATGATGAGACAGCCTACAGTGAGGAGGTGAGGGCCCTGGCGGAGTGGTGCCAGGAAAACTACTTCTCCCTCAACGTCAATAAAACGAAAGAGCTGATCGTGGACACAGCAGAGGGAGCACGCCCCTATCCACATCGACTGAACCGTAGTGGAGAAGATGAAAAGCTTCAAGTTCTTCTGCGTACACATCACTGACAATCTGAAATGGTCCACCCACACAGTGGGGTGAAGAAAGTGCAACAGTGCATCTTCAAACTCAGGAGGCTGAAGAAATTCAGCTTGGCCCCTAAGACCCTCGCAAACTTTTACAGATGCACTATTGATAGCACCCTGTCGGGCTGTATCACCGCCTAGTACGGCAGCTGCACCGCCCACAACTGCAGGGCTGTCCAGAGGATGGCGCTGTCTGCCCACCGCAGGCACACTGCCTGCCCTCCAGGACACCTACAGTACCCGATGTCATAGGAAGGCCAAAAAGATCATCAAGGACATCAACCACCTGAGCCATAGCCTGTTCAGCCCACTATCATCCAGAAGGTGAGGTCAGTACAGGTGCATCAAAGCTGGGACTGACAGACTGAAAAACAGCTATTATCGCAAGGCCATCAGACTGTTAAATAGCCAACACTAGCCGGCCTCCATCAAGTACGCTGCCCTGAACTTATTCACTGTCACTAGCCGGCTACCACCCGGTTACTCAACCCTGCAACTTAGAGGCTGCTGCCTTATGTACATAGATATGGAATCACTGGTCACTTTAATAATGGAACACTGGTCTTAATAATGTTAACATACTGTTTTACTCATTTCATATGTATATACTGTATTCTAGTCAATGCCACTCCAACATTGCTCGCCCTAATATTTATATATTTCATAATTCCATTCTTTTACTTTTTGATTTTGTGTTGTTGTTACTGTTCGATTTGTTATTGTTGTGAATTGTTACATACTACTGCACTGTTGGAGCAAGGCTCACAAGCATATCGCTACACCCACAATAACATCTGATAAATATGTGTATATGACCAATAAAATTGGATTTGATTTGAACTTGACGGAGCGTGAAAAATAAAACTAATTATAATGTGCAAATATTGTACAATTCAAGTGTGCAAAGCTCTAGGAGACTTACCCAGAAATACTCACAGCTGTAATCACTGCCATCTGCTCCTTATTTACTTCACATTTTCTGTGATTAGTGGATTTTAGCTCACCACCGCCAACAGTTGGTCTGGAATGTAATTATATGCTAGCATGGCTAAGGGCTAACATTAGCAAGCTTGAGTTAGCTACCGAGCTAGCATACAAACTCGGTAGCACAGAGTACAGTCGTGGCAAAAAGTTTTGAGAATTTCCACAAAGTTTGCTGCTTCAGTGTCTTTAGATATTTTTGTCAGATGTTACTATGGAATACTGAAGTATAATTGCAAGCATTTCATAAGTGTCAAAGGCTTTTATTGACAATTACATCAAGTTGATGCAAAGAGTCAATATTGCAGTGTTGACCCTTCTTTTTCATGACCTCTGCAATCCGCCCTGGCATGCTGTCAATGAACTTCTGGGCCACATCCTGACTGTTGGCAGCCCATTCTTGCATAATCAATGCTTGGAGTTTGTCAGAATTTGTGGGGTTTTATTTGTCCACCCGCCTCTTGAGGATTGACCACAAGTTCTCAATGGGATTCAGGTCTGGGGAGTTTCCTGGCCATGGACCCAAAATATTGATGTTTTGTTCCCCGAGCCAGTTAGTTATCACTTTTGCCTTATGGCAAGGTGCTCCATCATGCTGGAAAAGGCATTGTTCATCACCAAACTGTTCCTGGATGGTTGGGAGAAGTTGCTCTCGGAGGATGTGTTGGTACCATTCTTTATTCATGGCCGTGTTCTTAGGCAACATTGTGAGTGAGCCCAGTCCTTTGGCTGAGAAGCAACCCCACACATGGGGCGGCAGGGTAGCCTAGTGGTTAGAGAGTTGGAAGAACCGGAAGGTTGCAAGTTCAAACCCCCGAGCTGACAAGGTACAAATCTGTCGTTCTGCCCCTGAACAGGCAGTTAACCCACTGTTCCTAGGCCGTCATTGAAAATAAGAATTTGTTCTTAACTGACTTGCCTGGTTAAATAAAGGTAAAATTTAAAATAAAATAAAAATATGAATGGTCTCAGGATGCTTTACTGTTGGCATGACACAGGACTGATGGTAGCGCTCACCTTGTCTTCTCCGGACAAGCTTTTTTCTGGATGCCCCAAACAATCAGGCAGGGGGTTCATCAGAGAAAATGACTTTACCCAGTCCTCAGCAGTCCAATCCCTGTACCTTTTGCAGAATATCAGTCTGTCCCTGATGTTTCTCCTGGAGAGAAGTGGCTTCTTTGCAGCCCTTCTTGACACCAAGCCATCCTCCAAAAGTCTTCGCCTCACTGTGCGTGCAGATGCACTCACACCTGCCTGCTGCCAATCCTGAGCAAGCTCTGTACTGGTGGTGCCCCGATGCCTCAGCTGAATCAACTTTAGGAGACGGTCCTGGCGCTTGCTGGACTTTCTTGGGCGCCCTGAAACCTTCTTCACAACAATTTAACCGCTCTTCTTGAAGTTCTTGATGATCTGATAAATGGTTGATTTAGGTGCAATCTTACTGGCAGCAATATCCTTGCCTGTGAAGCCCTTTTTGTGCAAAGCAATGATGACGGCACGTGTCTCCTTGCAGGTAACCATGGCTGACAGAGGACAATGATTCCAAACACCAACCTCCTTTTGAAGCTTCCAGTCTATTATTCTAACTCAATCAGCATGACAGAGTTATCTCCAGCCTTGTCCTTGTCAACACCCATACCTGTGTTAACGAGAGAATCACTGACATGATGTCAGCTGGTCCTTTTGTGGCAGGGCTGAAATGCAGTGGATTTTGCAATTCAGTTCATTTGCATGGCATAGAGGGACTTTGAAATGAAATTGCAATTCATCTGATCACTCTTCATAACATTCTGGAGTATATGCAAATTGCCATCATACAAACTGAGGCAGCAGACTGTGAAAATTAATATTTGTGTCATTCTCAAAACCTTTGCCCACAACTGTAGATCCTCCATATGACATTGAGAAATAGTGCATTGTGGTAGTTTAGAACATATCTGTAAATAATTTATTAAATATGTAATAATCTGGTAGCCAGATTATGACTACAACTAAGTTACTAAGTCTCTGACCACATTGTGTTACATTAGTAAGTAAAAATTCATGCTTTCTAGCCTTTAAAGGGCGACTGCACTTCCTGATTTGGCCTTGATTTTCATCAATGCTCATTAAGAAATGCTAGAAGCCATAACTGAATGCAAATGAGAGCCATTCAATCACAACAAACAAGGGCAGTAGTGAATACGGTGAGGTAAGCTAAGATTGTTCTCTTCATAGCAAAGCTAAGTTTTGAAGTTGAGGACTTCTCCCCTCCTGACCGACTCGCCACCTCAAGTTGGTCAGCTAATTCAGTTACAAGTATAGGCTAAAGCCTGCGCTGACCTTGTGTTTAGCCAAACTGACAGTAACTACCTAGCATAGCTTGGTGATAGCTGTAGCTGGCTATCATATGTAGCTGATATTTCTCTGTCAAATCAGTTATGCCAAGAATGTGTTTCATAAGACACTTGCTACGAAAGTAATTTAGTTTCAACGTGTCACGACTTCCGCTGAAGTTGGTTCCTCTCCTTGTTCGGGCGGCGGTCGGCGTCGCCGGTCTTCTAGCCATCATTGATCCACTTTTCATTTTCCATTTGTTTGGTCTTGTCTTCCCACACACCTTGTTTAAATTCTACCATTACATGTTGTGTATTTAACCCTCTGTTCCCCCCATGTCCTTGTCTGGAATTGTTTATTGTAAGTGCATGTGCATGTTTATTCTGGTGTGCGACGGGTTTTTGTACCCATTTATTGTTTGTTCTGATCCAGGGTTTTTTATTATTAAACTGCTCCGTTGTAAACCCAGAGTTTGCTCTCCTGCGCCTGACTTCTCTGCCGCCAAGACACACCCCTTACACAATTTATTACGTTACAGCCTTATTCTAGAATTGTAATTTTTAAAATGTATCTAAAGAAGAAATTAGTGTGTTTGTTTTACAAATACAACACATTTGATGCTGTAAATATCATATTGATATGCTTATAAAGACAGCATAACTACATTTACCAAGAAAAAGTTAATCAATTGTGGGCTCCTGAGTGGCGCAGCGGTCTAGGGCACTGCATCTCAGTGCAAATACACTGTTGTGTATTTGGCTTGCATTGGATTTGTGACACACATGCTAAAAAGTTAGCAGTTGAAACAGAGGCCAGGTAAACAAAGCTAAAGCATGGGTTGCTTTCATACCTGGTCCATAGACTGCTTACAGGGTAAGAAAACCAAGATGTAATTTTGTTATTTGGGTGAACTATCCCTTTAACAAGGGTGGGGTGGGTCTTTAGAGAATAATAACCTAATAGCAGGAACAGCATCATCTAGTTGTCAGAACCTGGTAATATCCGGATGTAGGACGGGACATGAACCAAACAGCTTCAATTACTAATTTCTCTGAATAGGGGGAAAAAACATCACCAAATTCACTGAAAATACATTACATTGGATGAAGAAACAATACTCCGGGCCTCTGCTCCATACTACACCAAACAAAAATATGAACGCAACATGTAGTGTTGGTCCTATGTTTCATGAGCTGAAATATTAACTCCCAGAAATGTTCCATATGCACAAAAAAACATTTATCTCATGTTTACATTCCTGTTATTGGCCATTTATTCTTTGCCAAGATAATCCAATCCATCCGCCTGACAGTTGTGGCATATCAAGAGGCTGATTAAACAGTATAATGGACACTCTAAAATGTACAGTTTTGTCACACAACACAATACCACAGATGTCTCAAGTTTTGAAGGAGCATGCAATTGGCATACACTAGAGCTGTTGCCATAGAATTTAAAGTTAATTTCTCTACTATAAGTCGCCTCCAACGTCGCTTTAGATTAGCAGTACGTCCAACCGGCCTCACAACTGCAGACCACATGTAACCACGCCAGCCCAAGACCTCCACATCTGGCTTCTTCACCTGTGGGATCGTCTGAGACCAGCCACCCAGACGGCTGATGAAACTGAGGAGTATTTCTGTCCGTAATGAAGCCCATTTGTGGGTAAAAACTCAGTTGATTGGCTGGACCTGGCTCCGCAGTGGTTGGGCCCGGCTCCAAAATGGGTGGGCCTATGCCCTCCCAGGCCCACCCATGGCTGCGTCCTTGCCCAGTCATGTGAAATCCATAGATTAGGGCCTAATGAATTTATTTCAATTAACTGATTTCCTTATATGAACTGTAACTTAGTAAATTCATTGAAATTGTTTCATGTTGCATTTATAATTTTGCTCAGTATATTTTGACCATTGACCGGATCAAATGTGACCAACTTGATTTAAGTGTCCTCCATTATTCTGAAGTGGGGCTGGTGTTTGGCCACTGCCTCAGCCTTCTGTAACAGCTCCTAATATGATAGGGGAGTTCCCACGAAGAATGCTGAACAAACAAATCCACCAGGTGTTGAATGAAATAAAATATCACTTAATAAAGGAGAAATTTAATTCTCTAGTTTGGAAGTTATTTATATGTTAGCTTTGCTGCAGAGGATACGTTCATTACAGTTATCAGGCTCAGAAATAGGCAATTAACTGCACTTCAGATTGCAGCCCAAATAAATGCTTTACAGAGTCCAAGTAAGACACATCTGAAAATAAACTGTTCAGAGGAAAATGCGTGAATCAGGCCTTCATGGTCGAATCGCTGCAAAGAAACCACTACTAAAGGACACCAATAATAAGAAGAGACTTGCTTGGGCCAAGAAACACGAGCAATGGACATTAGACAGGTGGAAATCTTTCCTTTGGTCTGATGAGTCCAAATTTTAGATTTTTGGTTCCAACCGCCGTGTCTTTGTGAGACGCAGAGTAGGTGAACGCATGATGTCCGCATGTGTGGTTCCCACCTTGGTGACATGGAGGAGGAGGTGTGATGGTGCTTTGCTGGTGACACTGATTTATTTAGAATTCAAGGCACACTTCACCAGCATGGCTACCATAGCATTCTGCAGCGATACGCCATCCCATCTGGGTTGAGCTTAGTGGGACTATCATTTGTTTTTCAACAAGACAATGACCCAACACACCTCCAGGCTGTATAATGGCTATTTGGCCAAGAAAGAGAGTGACGGAGTGCTGCATCAAATGACCTGACCTCCACAAGCACCCAACCTCAACCAAATTGAGATGGTTTGGGATGAGTTGGACCGCAGAGTGAAGGAAAAGCAGCCAACAAGTGCTCAGCATATGTGGGAACTCCTTCAAGACTGTTAGAAAAGCTTTCCAGGTGAAGCTGGTTGAGTGAATGCCAAGAGTGTGCCAAGCTGTCATCAAGGCTACTTGAAGAATTTAAAATCTAAAATATATTTTGATTTGTTTATGACTTTTTGGTTACTACATGATTCAATATGTGTTATTTCATAGTATTGATATCTTTGCTATTATTCTACAATGTAGAAAATAGTAAAAATAAAGAAAAGCCCTTGAATGAGTAGGTGTCTCCAAACTTTTGATTGGTACTGTACATCCACATACTTCTCTCTTCTCTTCAGGTTCAGGAACTTCAGTGGATGCTCGTGCCTGCACGCCATCCCAAACACACCAGTTATGTCCAGTTTCTGGGTTTTGTGTTTGGATCACAGCACATCCCGGCTTGAAATCCCCGGCACCCCTGTAAAATTAAGTGAATAAGCATGTGTGAAAAAAGTCATCCATATTCACTAAGCAATATTTTTATGGACAGAATAGTCCAATGCTAAAATACACCATCAAGGATAAATGTCTTCTCCTGAATTCAATAAAACCTTTTAACTTCTCCAACATTAGCCCAGCTGTTAATTATACACACAAACACACAAGTGACACAGACGAGGGCTAGTGAAATTAACTGATTGTGAGATACATCACATTCTTTAAAATCCAGTATACTTCAGTTGGTGTGTCTGATGCTCCTCCTACAAAGCAGTCGACATTGTCTTGGTCACAAAAGAACCGCGCAGCATGTTAAGGACCCTCAATGCTGGTCCCAAATGATCTTTGGCCTACCTCTAAAGTAAACAACAGTCAGAAGGCGGTTGTACTGGCTGTGACATTCATGGTCATCTTGTCTCCTCCACTCCCATCGTTGGCCCACCACATGGTATGAAGTGCCCTGACTAAGACAGACAGACACAAAGTTGTTGTAGAACAGACTACATTAGCTGCAGATTTGAAACTACACTATCAGGGGGATATTTCATTGGACAAGGTTGTTAGAAAACTCAAAACCAACTCTGTGCTTGGTACAACAGATTTAGTCACATTTACCTTATCGCTGCAGGGAACTGTAACTTTTATGGAAACTGAACTGTAAGTACATCATCAAGTACATCAACATTTTGGACTGGGAAGCCATTTTTTAAGCAAGAAGTTGACAGGTTTTTTGACATAACCTAAAATACATTACCTTCCATAACTCCAAATGGTGGACAATGTTGGGAGTGCTGTGTGTTCTCACAGCACAGGTGGCACAGAAATATTTATCTGAGCCACAATCCCCACAGTGCCAAAGCTCAGCCTCCTCCAAAACTCTACACACAATGCAGATGGCATTGGATGCAGGACATTCCTGTTCCACTGCAGGCATGTGGAGCAGCTCCCTCAACACCTTCCAGGCCTCAACATCCTCTGCAATACTTTTTTTTATGCCGGTGGGCACAACCTCTGCTGCAGAGGGAACGGACTCTGTTCTCCCAGTACTCCCTTGAGAGTAGTGACAATTGTTCCTGAATCGACTATCCTGGTTAAATTAAATTGAACAGAGAAACTTTCTCACTGATCCAAGTTGATGGCGGGGTTGCACGTGCTATCACGCCTCCAGTCAGGTCTCTTTAAACCAGCGTGGCTATTTTTCTTCTAAACCAGGCCTGGGCAACTCCAGTCCTCAGGGGCCTGATTGGTGTCACAGTTTTGCCCCAGTCCCAGCTAACACACCTGACTCCAATAATCAACTAATCGTGATCTTCAGTTTAGAATGCAATTAGTTTAAATCAGGTGTGTTTGCTAGGGAACTCCCAAGGACTGGAGTTGACTAGGCCTGTTCTAAACAGGCCTAGTCAGGCCTGTAAAGCAAAACAAGACCATTACTAAGTTTGATTTATTCTAAATGAAGATATATTAGGACACATAATAATAGAGTTACTTTACTTTCGCTCAATTATTTTCTTATAGTGAATCTAAAGACAGTTATGGATAGGAAGTTGTGTTCCACATGGACATTAAGTAGTCTGAAATGCCTCCAGAGACAGGTGATGACACAAATCCTTAGGCTTCAACAAACATGGTACAGGAATATATTGGGCATCTTGGCTAATGGATGATTATTGTTGGGATTTTTATAATGTACCATCAAATACTTGCCAAGTCCAGTGGTTCTCAACCTTTTTTTGATAATTGGAGGCCCAATCACATCTTGCTCAGCTCATAGTGCCACCAAAGTACCGACTCAAATGCATTTTAAATGAAAGCATATCATATGAAATTATTCTAAGTACCCCCTTTGGATATTGGTTCCTGGTTATACAAATGGTGTAAGCATTGGCTAGAGAGTTTAAATCCATGCGAGAAAGTATACTAGTGCACACTTAGGGAAAAGTAAGGACATTTAAGACACAGAGACAGGAGACGCAGCCAAATAAATTAGACGCAACCTAGTGTCAAGTTTTGTCAATTTAATCAGTATTTTGTTTGGTGCGCTTCTGTCAATGTTGAGTAAGGACACGCACCTATAGAAGTAGGCCTATAGGCTACATGGCCTACATGCAAATGTAGGCATAGAAATGTGCCCATTTGGGGACCTGATAGTATTTCTGATTGGCAGGTAAGGGTGCTATCGAGAGGCTAGATGTTCATTACCATTCGGCCATCAGATTTGCCACCAATGCTCCTTATAGGACACATCACTGCACTCTATACTCTGTAAACTGGTCATCTCTGTATACCAGTCGCAAGACCCACTGGTTGATGCTTATTTATAAAACCCTCTTAGGCCTCACTCCCCCCTATCTGAGATATCTACTGCAGCCCTCATCCTCCACATACAACACACGTTCTGCCAGTCACATTCTGTTAAAGGTCCCCAAAGCGCACACATCCCTGGGTCGCTCCTCTTGTCAGTTCGCTGCAGCTCACGACTGGAACGAGCTGCAACAAACACTCAAACTGGACACTTATCTCAATCTCTTCATTCAAAGACTCAATCATGGACACTCTTATGGACAGTTGTGGCTGCTTTGTGTGATGTATTGTTGTCTCTACCTTCTTGACCTTTGTGCTGTGAACTGTGCCCAATAATGTTTGTACCATGTTCTGTTGCTACCATGCTGTGTTGTCATGTGTTGCTGCCTTGCTATGTTGTCTTGGGTCTCTCTTTATGTAGTGTTGTGTTCTCTCTCTTGTTGTGATGTGTTTTGTCCTATATTTATATTGCATTTATTTTGTTTTTTAAAATCCCAGGCCCCATCCCAACAGGAGGGCTTTTGGTGGGCCTTCATTGCAAATAAGAATTGTTCTTAACTGACATGCCTAGTTAAAGGTTAAATAAAATAAAATAACGCACCACCACTAATGACCAGTGGAGCTGCTCAAAGTAATGTTTTCTTCACCTCAAACAGCAAGAAAAGTATTTACAATAGTTCCTCAGCGTATTTGAAAAATCTTTCCAGTTCTCTCCCTTTCGATAACCACTCAGCATGAAAGCGAAAAAATGTTATGCTTGATCCAGTGGAAACGTCATAAAATAGGCCTACCTGATTGCTTATCAGTGCTTGACTTACTGAAATAGGTTCCGGTTCTCATTTTGGGTGCTCCTGCCTAAGTCAAGCACGGCTTCTTATCCCTTGAGCAAATAGCCTACAGCTGTGTCGGTCCCTAGCTCACTGGCAGGGAAACAGAAGGCCCAGAATATTTTACACAATGTAGCAAGTTTGCTAGGGAAAACTTTGGGTTGAAACCAACTTAGTTTATACAATGTTTCAAGGTTGTTGCAGACAGCCAATGTGATTTATAAGATATTCATTTTATCAGGATATTTTCTACCTGCAGACTGCAATGTTTATATTAGTTAGCTTATTAGCAGGCTATTTTTACATAGTTGGCAATGGCAATAGAAGTTACGTTTTAAGTTTGAATCATTTTAATTTAGATTTGGATCGAATTTTGAGTAACCACATGACAAGGATTTTCAGATATGAAGACGTTATTACTCAAATGAAACCGTTTTACAAAATGTGAAAACCATATCGGCACAGACTGGTAGAAATGGTAGGATAAATTGACATTCAAAATGTGAAAGGTTGCCAACCCCTCATGTAGCCTATTGCTAGCAACTTCAGGAAAGTAATTGCAGAATCTGAGAAAGTCAGCAGGAGAATAATTGGGTCAGGTTACGTTTTTTTCCCCTTCTGGTAATGTAGATCTCTGGCGCCCTCGAGGCATTTGTCTTATTTCATCAAACTGTAAGCTTAAAGCATCAGACAAGCTCAATGTGTATAGTTGATTTTATTAAAACACAGAGTGTGTCTATATATGGAAAAATACTAAAAACTGCAGTCAATTGATTGGTCGAAAGAACAGACGACTCTCCGTTTACCAAAATCTTTTTTAGTCGGGGACAGACCTAAAGCAAATATTTGCAAACCTCCCATGTATTGAATGTAGCCTCCAAATAACATTGGCAGCACAATCTTCACAAACGAGCAAATTGAAACTGATGATCTAACCTATTTTAATGACAAACAAAATGTCATCAGCTACAGCAACCCAACAGAATATAATACAATTTAGTTGAGTATCAGTCAACAGTTCTCAAAACCAGACCGGGCTAAATTATGTGAACATTTTGTTAGGCCTGTGGTTCACTGGATAGCCAGCTACAAAATGGTGACCTTTCCGTGATGGGTCTCACACTGGGCTGGAGTTAAAAATAACATAAAACCTTTTGATCAAAAGCTCATTAGCTTGTCCAGCAGTATCTATATGGCCCAACTTAAAATAAAATTATGTTTGCAAACCAGCACCAGACAACATGCAGTAATTAACCTTCTCATTTCAATTACTTTCATAATAAACTCTATAAAAACGGACTTGTCTTTTCAAATATTGAGATTCTGTGAACCCTAAAAAAAAGTATTGTTTTTCTTTCACTACCTTTATTTATTTATCTACCAATAATTAGCTTTTCCTTCTTAGTCATGAGGCATTCTCACTCTCTCAAATGCAGATAGTGGGCAATTGATAAAACTTGCAGTTGACATAAAGCCTAGAAGAACCAAGAAAACACACGAGGCCACCGCATCATGGTCAGTGATAACGCCTTCAGACGTTGAACTTTAATAAATTAAAAGCTGTGGTAACATTTGAGCTCTGCAGGGGAAGTGACATGAAAATGGTTCACATCACTCTTCTGCTCTTGACGTCAATAAAGCTCAACAAGGACGCAGGATATTCATGTTCACCTTCCTGCTACCATAACATACTGATAGTATGACTTGTGAAAATGCTGACTAACACACACACACACAATTTCTACCCTTTGGAAACTTTCAGCATTCTGTAATTAAAATTGATGTATTAACACGACATATGAAAACTATAAAGGCAACCATTGCAAATGTGAGTCCAAGGTAGTGGACGTTCACTCAAGACCAGGGGATAAAGGCAGGGGTGGAGGGCAGTAGTGAGGAGGGAGATGGGCAGGATAGGCCATTTTCTGGAAAGTTTACATATGCACTCCTCCCCATGCATTTAAATGCACTGGATTGGTGTAATCGTGGGAGAGGGAATTACCACCCTATTTTTTGCAACAGTCAATTCCTTTGAAATCCATGAAGGGAAGTGAACAAGTGTACACTAAGGGCAGAGGGAATGAGAATCGGGACACTGTCTAGGTTTCTCAGCATCTCAACAGTCAACTGGGGGATTTTATTCACAGCCTAGATAGAGATTGTCCAGGGTCCGTGTGCTCCTAGTGTCAGTGGGATCCTCTTAGTTACCCACAATGCTGGGGTCGTGTGCAGAGTCTGGCAGTGTGGAGTCATGGCAGTGGTACAGAAAACAGTTTCCCCAGCAGCTGTAGCAGATGAGAAACAGGGCTGCCAGGAACACTAAGGCACAAATGGTACATGGCTTCCTCTCCAGAAGGAAGCTGAGCAGGTAGAAGCCCATGAACATTGAGTGATTGAACCATAAGGCCGGATTCAGGGGTTTCGGGATGAGGAGGACTGGGAGCAACCACTGAAGGCAGTACATTGTCTGTGAGGGGGAAGCGAAATCACACCAAGCTCAATCAGTTGGCCACAGGGCTAGGTGGAATGTCACACAGTGAGGTTTCCTAACCACGGCAGATGTGACGTGGGAGCAGGTTGTAACCGTTTACCTTCAGGTTAGGCCTAAAAAAAGGAAAGGAAACAGTAAATAAAAAGGTGCAGACAACACATCAGCTATACGTTTCTCTTTGACATGACATAGTTGGCAATATTTCCCTGCAAATGCAAAAATAGCTCAACTTGGTCACGCTCTCATCACCTAGCTACGCTAGTCTGCTAACCCGATGGATGTTGGGTTAGATCGAGCACAACAAATATATTTCATTGCATTAAAGGCAAGTTAACTATGGTGGGGTTGATTTGGTTGACTAGCTGCAGTTAGTAACACTATAATGTTAGCTAGCGTCAAGAAGAAAACAAGTAGGCACGTCAAACATTCAGCCTGTTGCACAGACCCTATGGATGCTCTAGTCTAGAGCACCTGGTTAAATTGTGGTTAGGAGCATTTTCTAACTCTCTCCATGGTTAAAGCAGTAAGAAATTCAGGTCATTGTTGTAAAAATATGGGTGCTTAATTTACAATCATCCTAATTGGAAATTCTTCTGACATTGAATTCTTATATTATGCTAAATGCCCCTATGGTGTTACTAAATTGCACAGGTTAACGTTTTCACCACACACCAATTACAGGAAATACACATACTTTTTTAAAATCTCAGATTGGTGTTGATACCATGAAAGATTATAGCCATCTCAATTACACAAAATCTATGGATTAAAACAGATAAATATATTTGGTTTTGTACCATGGGTTTGGTCATATACACTGCTATTCGCAGAACTTGTCATTTTTCGAATTCGAATGGAATGAATGGCCAATACGTCGATTTGAGAGTCAAACTATCACTTAAATTACAGGGAACCGTTGTCAGTGTTGATATTAGGGCAGGGACGATACCAGTATGTCGATACTCAGTACCATGGCAAGGAAACAAAACACGAAGCGGATTCTTTAGGAAAACAGCCCTAATGCTGGAAGCATGTTGTCATCCAGAGTCACCTTTATTATTTTCCAAGCTACAGCACACGATATTTTACATAAAGAAGATTCTTTAAAACCCACTGTTTTCCTTTTTGGCATGGGAAAAAAAATACTGCGATACTGGCATTGCCACAGCCCTTGTTCATAACCTATGGCAGGTCATGATTCGTTAAATACAAGTTAAATAAAGCAACTGATTTGTATCTTTCCCCGTTTCGTCAGCCTCCCAAAATCGCCATTGCCATTCTAGAATTTAGATGACGGTCTTCAACAAATTGTCTTCTAACTAGTGATGTAAAAATGATTCTCCGATTCCGTTTGGCTTTTGAATAGTTTTAGTTTAAGAGCGCATACACCCAAAACGAAAGCAGTGATGTTTTGGGGCGGTTGCTGGGCAACACGGACTTACATGGCCCCATTCATTCTTTCCTTTACACGGATCAGTCGTCCTGGTCCCTTTGCAGTATAACAGCCCCAAAGCATGATGTTTCCACCCCCATGCTTCACAGTAGTTATGGTGTTCTTTGGATGCAACTCAGCATTCTTTGTCCTCCAAACACGACGGGTTGAGTTTTTACCAAAAAGTTATATTTTGGTTTCATCTGACCATATGACATTCTCCCAATCTTCTTCTGGATCATCCAAATGCTCTGTAGCAAACATCAGACGGGCCTGGACATGTAATGGCTTAAGGAGGGGTACACGTCTGGCACTGCAGGATTTGAGTCCCTGGCGGCGTAGTGTGTTTTTGCTCACCGTTCTTGTGATCATTTTGACCCCACGGGGTGAGATCTTGCGTGGAGCCCCAGATCGAGGGAGATTATCAGTGGTCTTGTATGTCTTCCATTTCCTAATAACTGCTCCCACAGTTGATTTCTTCAAACCAAGCTGCTTACCTATTGCAGATTCAGTCTTCCCAGCCTGGTGCAGGTCTATAATTTTGTTTCTGGTGTCCTTTGACAGCTCTTTGGTCTTGGCCATAGTGGAGTTTGGAGTGTGACTGTTGAGGTTGTGGACAGGTGTCTTTTATACTGATAAGTTCAAACAGGTGCCATTAATACAGGTAACGAGTGGAGGACAGAGGAGCCTCTTAAAGAAGTTGTTACAGGTCTGTGAGAGCCAGAAATCTTGCTTGTTTGTAGGTGACCAAATACTTATTTTCCACCATAATTTGCAAATTAATTAATTAAAAATCCTACAATGTGATTTTCTGGATTTTTTTCACTAATTTTGTCAGTCATAGTTGAAGTGTACCTATGATGAAAATTACAGGCCTCTCATCTTTTTAAGTGGGAGAACTTGCACAATTGGTGGCTGACTAAATACTTTTTGGTCCCACTGTAATTGACTCAAGTCAGTTAAATTACTTGAATTACATTTCGTTCTAGGTTTTTCCTGTGAGCTCGATGTGCAGAACTGTTTGATGTAGTAGGGAATTGTAGTTTCCAACAGGCCAATATTCCATATTGTTCAGCACAGAAAACGTGGTAATTAACTACAATGACCGTAATCGAACAGTTGTTTCGCGAGCCTGAAAATACATGATCTATCTTTTGTGACGATAGCATTATGTTGTTACAAGTGTCAAGCTTATGGCCATGTGGCAGCCATGTCTGGGAGGGAGGTTCCTAGGTGTGAGAAGTGTACAAAAGAACACAAGACAAAGGAATGTGTAGTATTGGGGAAAGTAGTGGTAGGTGTTAATTGTAAGGGTGCCCAAGGGGCTGGGGATCAGAAATGTCCGATGCGAGAGGGACATGTTGAGGTTCCCAGGGTTAGAGTTGTGCAGAAGTTGTCGTATGCTGAGGCAGTGAAGAAAGTAGAGGGAGATGGGTCAAGGGGGAGGGATCCTGAGAGGAGTGGTGTGAGTAGTCGATCTGAACCAATAGACGGATAGGCCAACAAGTGATAAACATTTCAGTAAGATTGGATTTTTTTGTGAGTATAGGGTTAGATGGTAGGGTATTTGTTTATTTTCAAGCAAAGTATAAGGAAGTTATACTCCAGTCTAGTAGCTGGCGGTAATGCAACACTTATTGGATGTCAACTGCTGTTAAACCTCATCGAAGAAGTGAAGCATCTTGTATTGTGTGACACCCTGGCTGTGTTCGGATACCCATACTAACATACTGTATACATACATACTTAATGACTATTTACTACATACTATTAGTTAATTTTAGCGTACTGTACTTTCTGTTGAGCATACTAGCCCTACACCTGTGTTCCGGAAATTGATTATGTTGTTATGCAACCTCTTGCTAGCTTGTTAACATAACAAATCAAGACATTTTTGTGTTCGTCAATTCAATCTGGAGTGCCATATTAAACGGGTGCTGAGCGTTTGTAAATGTATTATGTTGCTCTGGTACACTCAGACAAGTGTGCTCTGAAATTGAATAAATAGCCAGAGCGAATGTATGTCCATTGAGAACGCACAACGACTATACCACTTAGCTAAGAATGACGTGAATAATCAAGTCAATAAACGTTGGGTAGTTAGTTAGTATATAATTAATATACTGGCCAGTTCAATGTATTAGTAGCCAACTAACATACCGGTAGTACCTACTGCTGTAATGATATGCATGCTATGCGGTTCGTAAGGATAGCGTAGCCAACACATTGTCAGCCAACATAACGTGTAGCGTATATAATTATTAAGCCATTACTTTATTATATTGCTCAACATTTTCTTAACATTTGTCATAATTAGTTAAAGCAATTCGTTTGTATCCACTCTCGTCGGACTTCGGCTGCATATTTTCCGCTATTTTCTTCAAATCTGAAAACGTGAAACCACACCGATTTCCTGAAGAATTGCATTATGGGCTAACATACTCAATTCACGTCATGTCGTACGTTTAGTACGAGTATTCGAACGCAGCTCCTAAATATATATATATCAAAATTCGAACACAGCCCGTCTTTAGTGCACACCCTTCATGTAAAAATATCAAATTTAGGCTACCTGTAGTTTTTGAATGGTAGTAGTTTCAACAGTGCATACAACCGGATTTTTCGGTTTATTGCCACTTGTCAAACGTTTTTTTTTGTGTGTTTGTGCAGTGTACAAAGTGCTTGTTTAAAGAAATACAAGTAAACTGATTATTGTTGCACATGTGTAGATAGTATATTTTAGGTTTCCGATATATCACGTAGTGTTTCTGCATATTGGTTATTGATTTGGACACGTTCAAACTGTTTTGACTTTGGACTATTTATCAAAAGGTCTTGTCAACAAGAAACGACAAAACATGATACTGTAATGTTAAACTTAAGTTTTAGGAGTAACGTTATAAATGTACCTTTCAACGTTAATTTCCAATGGTATCGTAATTCATTGTGTAAAAACTGCTGAATAAATCCAAAAACGTGCTGTGATAGATTTATGTTGATGATATATCACCAAAACGAGTAGTTAGCTAGCGAACGTTAGCTTGTTCGGTTAATAATTAACGTTAGCTGGCTAACGAGCTTCTAGCTAGCTAAAACAATCCTGTTGAAATAGTAGTTTGTAACAACTTGTCCAATTGAATTATACATAGCTAATATTTCGCGTTTGAAGCTAAGTATTTGAATAACACATCATACAAAGAATATAACCAGACCTGTCAGTTTCCAGGTTCATTCTTGATAGTTTTCTTGATGGACTCCATTGCTGCTGCCTAGACGACTGCGTAGCAATCCCAGAGAGGAAGAGGCGGCGCCAGAGGGTCCCCTCCTGTCAAAATCTATCCACACGGGAATACAGAGGTAAGCTAACCGATAACTATAGCAGACTACACCCATTGTCAGGACGGACACAATACCATCTCGCCATTAAACAGTATCTCTGGCTTTAGCATTTAAATTACAAAACCAATATAAAAAGATGGTAACAAATTTGCCTTGGTGTAAATTATGTTCAAATTATTTTATTCACTAGTAAGAACCCAATACATGTGCTAAAAACATATATAGTGTCCTACATAATACATATGAGGTCAATAATTATATAGTTCCACATTTTAAATTACGTCAAATATTTTTCAGGCGAAACCGTAGCTTGACCACTCCAGAGATGTTACAAAAGAAAGAGCCACGAATTCTCCTTCTTCGGTGGGGTTTATCGGCAGTTGGCATCCAACGTTATTGGGCATTACCGCCACCTATTGTACTGGAGTGTAGGCCAAAGACGGATAAACTAAATCCTACCTGCCAGCCCTGTTGCTCTTAAAAAATATATAGTCTCAAATATTTTATCTAATGACGTTCTACTCAATACAGTCTTTCAATTAATTTCCTGTATCCCCTTTTCCTTCATACTAGATCTCATAATCTCTGTTTCCCTCCAATAATGTCCACACTGTATCAATACATGCTCTGTTTCCTGGCAATACTCACATTTTCCTGTTGGATGCTTTCCTATCACATGTAAGGTCTTATTCAACTGTCTGTGTCCCACCCTTAATCTTGGAAATACAGCCTCCTCTCTTCTGTCCTTTCCTGCCGTTCTCCACTCCCCAACTTTCCTCTGTACTTGAAATAAATGCCTGCCCTTAGTATCTCTATTCCACTACTCCTGCCATTTCTCCACCAACACTGTCCGTGTTATGCTTTTTGCCTCTGCCTTGCTCATTGAAACTACCACATCAACATCCCCACTACTTAGTGCTTGTTTAGCCAGTACATCAACTGCCTCATTCCCCTCGACCCCCACGTGAGCTCGGATCCATGTAAATAATATCTGTATACCCATTTATTTACACCTGGCATTGGGTTTGTAGCACCTCATAAAGCAGGTCTTGTCTGCTACGTGATATAAAGGACTGGATACGCCTTAGCACTGCACATGACTCAGAGCAAATAACTACTCTTTATGGCTTAACTTCCTTCACCAGATGATCTGTAATAAGTTTCCTGACTCTCACCCCACATTCTTGCACTACAAATGCTGACCCAGTACGCCCTGTCCTTGGATCTTTTGAGCCATCCTGATATACAGTATCAAAACTTCTCTTAAACAAATCAGATGGATCAACACCCTCCCTATCTTTCTGTAGTCTCCAATACTTCTAGATCTACTACTGGAGGTGGGAGTAGCCATGGTGGATTTACAGGAATAGCTACCATTGGACTAAACTCCCTTCCATACAGTCCCATCTCCTTCGCCTTAGTATTACCCACCCACCCAAAGCTCGTGTTCCGTCTTCGCTCATGTTCCCAGCATGCCTGTAAAATCCCTTTCGCAGGATGAGATACCCCATGTCCCTGTAGGCTGACCCAATAATTCATTGCCAGCTGCTGTCTCCTGATCTGCAATGGCATTTCCCCCATCTCCACCTGTAGTGCAGCCACTGGGGACGTCTGAAACGCCCCACTACTGAGTCCTTGTATGACATCTAGCCTTTCCAATGATGGACGGGTTGCCAAACCATATGCTATACTTCCATAGTCTATTACAGATCGGATCAATGAAACATATATGATGGTCTTCAATGAGGCACACCCAGTCCTTCCCTGTCAGACAGAGCATCACATTTAGTACCTTCTTACACTTTCCCACCGTAGTACATAGTATCAAAGTATACCCCAAGGAACCTAAAGGCCCCCACCCTCTCCAAGTTTATCCCATATAACCTTAAGCATACCTAATCTCCCACCTTCCTCCTGGTAAAGAACACTGTCTGAGTTCTCTACACAGAACCTGAATCCCCACATGAATGCCCACTGCTCTACCTCATCAATTGCTTCCTGTACCTTCCTTACTATATATGGCACATTTCTTCTTCTCTTCCATAAGGCCCCATCATCTGCAAATAACGACCTCCCAATGTCCGGCTGTACCTGAGAGTAAGCATCATTGATCATGATTGAGAACAACAGAGGACTTATCACGCTCCCCTGTGGTGTATCATTATCCACCATGTAGCTGCCTGAGAGAGACTTCCCCATCCTCACCTTCCAAACAGGAAATCCTTTATCCAGTTGTATGTTCTTCCTCCTACCCCCATAATATCAAGCTTGATTAACAACCCCTCCTTCCACATCATGTCATATACCTTCTCCACATTAAAAAATATACAGTTAACAACAGTCTCCTTGTTCACCTAAGCAGAGCACTGGGTCCATTGTTCCCCGACCCTTCCCGAATCCGCTCTCATGTGGCGATACTAACCTCCTGCTCTCCAGGAAGTAAGTTTGCCTCTTAAGGCTATTGGCCGATAGCTTGTTGGCCTCGTTGGGTCCTTCCCTGGCTTCCGGATTGGTACCACTACGGCCTCCTTCCAGCTGCCTGGTAGTTTCTCCTCCTCCCACATTGTTGTACAACACCAATACCTTATCCAGTGCCTCATCACTAAGATGGGCCAACATAACATAGCACACCTCATCTTTCCCAGGTGAAGTTAACTCAGCCTTACCTATTGCCCACTGCTTTTAATCAGGGCAAGGTGTCTGGTAACATGACCGAATACAAACAGTGCAGCTATTCCCTCCGCAAGGCTATCAAACAAGCTAAGCGTCAGTACAGAGACAAAGTAGAATCTCAATTCAACGGCTCAGACACAAGAGGCATGTGGCAGGGTCTACAGTCAATCACGGACTACAGGAAGAAATCCAGCCCAGTCACGGACCAGGATGTCTTGCTCCCAGGCAGACTAAATAACTTTTTTGCCCGCTTTGAGGACAATACAGTGCCACTGACACGGCCTGCAACGAAAACATGCGGTCTCTCCTTCACTGCAGCCGAGGTGAGTAAAACATTTAAACGTGTTAACCCTCGCAAGGCTGCAGGCCCAGACGGCATCCCCAGCCGCGCCCTCAGAGCATGCGCAGACCAGCTGGCCGGTGTGTTTACGGACATATTCAATCAATCCCTATACCAGTCTGCTGTTCCCACATGCTTCAAGAGGGCCACCATTGTTCCTGTTCCCAAGAAAGCTAAGGTAACTGAGCTAAACGACTACCGCCCCGTAGCACTCACATCCGTCATCATGAAGTGCTTTGAGAGACTAGTCAAGGACCATATCACCTCCACCCTACCTGACACCCTAGACCCACTCCAATTTGCTTACCGCCCAAATAGGTCCACAGACGATGCAATCTCAACCACACTGCACACTGCCCTAACCCATCTGGACAAGAGGAATACCTATGTGAGAATGCTGTTCATCGACTACAGCTCGGCATTCAACACCATAGTACCCTCCAAGCTCGTCATCAAGCTCGAGACCCTGGGTCTCGACCCCGCCCTGTGCAACTGGGTACTGGACTTCCTGACGGGCCGCCCCCAGGTGGTGAGGGTAGGCAACAACATCTCCTCCCCGCTGATCCTCAACACTGGGGCCCCACAAGGGTGCGTTCTGAGCCCTCTCCTGTACTCCCTGTTCACCCACGAATTTGATTTGATTTGATTTGCCCTGTTCACCTCTGCCATGGTAAATGGTGCATTCAACGCATCATTTACATCCTCCCTCCTATCCAGCAGTCCCGGATGCTCCTCTCTCGTTCTCTCTCCCAAATTTGCTGAGCTATGCACTTGGACAAATGCTTTGGCCATCATCTCTGCCACTCATCAACACTGGATAATCCCACTCCCTTCTGACCCCACTCATCCTCTTAATCATCCCCCACTGGTGTCGCCCTTCCAAAGGTGTCACAGAACCGACGCCAACATGACCTCTTTGCCTGTCGAATAGTTATCCTCACCAGAGCCTGGCCCTGCTTATACTAAATCAGATGTTGGAAGTTGTGTGTCCTTTTTAGTACTCTGAATGCCCTGTTCCTACTCCTCACCATTACTCCACACTCCTCCAACCACCACGGGACTGCTTTCCCCTCCTCCTCCCTGAACTCTTAGATCGCCTAGGCAGCTGCTCCCACTAAAGCTGCTCTCACCCAGTTATTCATACTATCCACTTCCCCTCTCAAATCCACCCAAGCCATCACCCGCTCACTTAACTCCTGAAACAGATCCCACTTTGCTCTTTCAAACACCCACCTGCCTACTCCATCCACTGACACCTCCTCCTCCCTCTGGCCTACTGTGCATACTATGGGGTAATGATCACTCCCTACTGTCGACTCTTCCCATTAATAGATTCCTGCCATCGCACTAGATTCCAGAGTGAGGTCCAATGCAGACTCTTTCCCTGTAACTACATCAATCCTAGCCCCTCGGCCATCATTCAGGCACACCAGATCTTTAACTTCTATCAGATGTTCCATCACTTGGCCATTTCCATCCAAATTGAATTCTAAATAAATCACTGACATTATCACCAGCAAAGCACCCCCACACCTTCACACCTCCTCCATGCTTCACGGTGGGAACCACACATGCAGAGATCATCTGTTCACCTACTCTACGTCTCACACTGCCTGTTCACCCCGCTATCATCCAGAAGGCGAGGTCAGTACAGGTGCATCAAAGCTGGGGCCGAGAGACTGAAAAACAGCTTCTATCTCAAGGCCATCAGACTGCTAAACAGTAATCACTAACTCAGAGAGGCTGCTGTCTACATTGAGACCCGATCACTGGCCACTTTAGTAAATGGATCACTAGTCACTTTATACAATGCCACTCTTCATAATGCCACTTTAATAATGTTTACGCATCCTACATTACTCATATCACATGTATTTACATAACTCATAACACAAGTATTTTGCTACACTCGGATTAACATCTGCTAACCATGTGTATGTGACCAATAAAACTTGATTTGATTTGATTTAGGCCTACCTGGTTTATTGTTGGTTTGTTTCAGGGTAGGGGAGGTATCCTATACATTGCTCTAAGTCTAAGACTATCACATTATTAAAACAAATATTTTATTTTGGGCTTATCTTGCTATGATGCAGTTGTTGCTGCTTGTTGCTGTAAGGCATGTAGCTGATCATGACTCATGTAAGTAAGCCTTGTCCGAGCTATAATGCAGGAGCCTATCTCCTTTTTCTGTAGCATGAGGCAGCTGATGTAAAATTACACCCCCTGTGCTGGACTAGTCTGATGTAGGGCCTTAATACTGAATGCCAAGCAAAGACCATTTTTACTATCTTCGGTATGACTCAACCGGGATCAAATCAAATCAAATGTATTTATATAGCCCTTCGTACATCAGCTGATATCTCAAAGTGCTGTACAGAAACCCAGCCTAAAACCCCAAACAGCAAGCAATGCAGGTATAGAAGCACGGTGGCTAGGAAAAACTCCTTAGAAAGGCCAAAACCTAGGAAGAAACCTAGAGAGGAACCAGGCTATGTGGGGTGGCTAGTCCTCTCTGGCTGTGCCGGGTGGAGATTATAACAGAACATGGCCAAGATGTTCAAATGTTCATAAATGACCAGCATGGTTCAATAATAATAAGGTAGAACAGTTGAAACTGGAGCAGCAGCACGGCCAGGTGGACTGGGGACAGCAAGGAGGCATCATGTCAGGTAGTCCTGAGGCATGGTCCTAGGGCTCAGGTCCTCCGAGAGAGAGAAAGAAAGAGAGAATTAGAGAGAGCACACTTAAATTCACACAGGACACCGAATAGGACAGGAGAAGTACTCCAGATATAACAAACTGACCCTAGCCCCCCGACACATAAACTACTGCAGCATAAATACTGGAGGCTGAGACAGGAGGGGCCATCCGAGTACACCCCCGGACAGGGCCAAACAGGAAGGATATAACCCCGCCCACTTTGCCAAAGCACAGCCCCCACACCACTAGAGGGATATCTTCAACCACCAACTTACCATCCTGAGACAAGGCTGAGTATAGCCCACAAAGATCTCCGCCACGGCACAACCCAAGGGGGGGGGCCAACCCAGACAGGATGATCACATCAGTGACTCAACCCACTCAGGTGACGCACCCCTCCCAGGGACGGTATGAGAGAGCCCCAGGAAGCCACTAATAGGGTTAGAGGCAGAGAATCCCAGTGGAAAGAGGGGAACCGGCCAGGCAGAGACCGCAAGGGCAGTTCGTTGCTCCAGAGCCTTTCCGTTCACCTTCCCACTCCTGGGCCAGACTACACTCAATCATGTGACCCACTGAAGAGATGAGTCTTCAGTAAAGACTTAAAGGTTGAGACCGAATTTGCGTCTCTGACATGGGTAGGCAGACCGTTCCATAAAAATGGAGTTCTATAGGAGAAAGCCCTGCCTCCAGCTGTTTGCTTAGAAATTCTAGGGACAATTAGGAGGCCTGCATATTGTGACCGTAGCGTACGTGTAGGTATGTACGGCAGGACCAAATCAGAGAGATAGGTAGGAGCAAGCCCATGTAATGCTTTGTAGGTTAGCAGTAAAACCTTGAAATCAGCCCTTGCTTTGACAGGAAGCCAGTGTAGGGAGGCTAGCACTGGAGTAATATGATCCAATTTGTTGCTTCTAGTCAGGATTCTAGCAGCCGTATTTAGCACTAACTGAAGTTTATTTAGTGCTTTATCCGGGTAGCCGGAAAGTAGAGCATTGCAGTAGTCTAACCTAGAAGTGACAAAAGCATGGATTCATTTTTCTGCATCATTTTTGGACAGAAAGTTTCAGATTTTTGCAATGTTACGTAGATGGAAAAAAGCTGTCCTTGAAATGGTCTTAATATGTTCTTCAAAAGAGAGATCAGGGTCCAGAGTAACGCCGAGGTCCTTCACAGTTTTATTTGAGACGACTGTACAACCATTAAGATTAATTGTCAGATTCAACAGAAGATCTCTTTGTTTCTTGGGACCTAGAACAAGCATCTCTGTTTTGTCCGAGTTTAAAAGTAGAAAGTTTGCAGCCATCCACTTCCTTATGTCTGAAACACATGCTTCCAGCGAGGGCAATTTTGGGGCTTCACCATGTTTCATTTAAATGTACAGCTGTGTGTCATCCGCATAGCAGTGAAAGTTAACATTATGTTTCCGAATTACATCACCAAGAGGTAAAATATATAGTGAAAACAATAGTGGTCCTAAAACGGAACCTTGAGGAACACCGAAATTTACAGTTGATTTGTCAGAGGACAAACCATTCACAGAGACAAACTGATATCTTTCCGACAGATAAGATCTAAACCAGGCCAGAACTTGTCCGTGTAGACCAATTTGGGTTTCCAATCTCTCCAAAAGAATGTGGTGATCGATGGTATCAAAAGCAGCACTAAGGTCTAGGAGCACGAGGACAGATGCAGAGCCTCGGTCTGATGCCATTGTGTGCTATGATGGGGTCTAAAACCAG
This sequence comes from Oncorhynchus clarkii lewisi, assembly GCF_045791955.1. Taxonomy (NCBI): domain Eukaryota; kingdom Metazoa; phylum Chordata; class Actinopteri; order Salmoniformes; family Salmonidae; genus Oncorhynchus; species Oncorhynchus clarkii. Next base: position 32,298,158 of record NC_092153.1, read on the forward strand.
ACTGAAGCATTTCGTATACATTGTTTGTCTTCAGGAAGGCAGTGAGTTGCTAGGCAAAAGCCTTTTCTAAAATGTTTGAGAGGAATGGAAGATTTGATATAGGCCGATAGTTTTTTATATTTTCTGGGTCAAGGTTTGGCTTTTTCAAGAGAGGCTTTATTACTGCCACTTTTAGTGAGTTTGATACACATCCGGTGGATAGAGAGCCATTTATTATGTTCAACATAGGAGGGCCAAGCACAGGAAGCAGCTTTTTCAGTAGTTTAGTTGGAATAGGGTCCAGTATGCAGCTTGAAGGTTTAGAGGCCGTAATTTGCTTTCCGCAATTTGCTTTCTAATAATCATGATCTTTTCCTCAAAGAAGTTCATGAATTTATCACTGCTAAAGTGAAAGCCATCCTCTCTTGGGGAATGCTGCTTTTTAGTTAGCTTTGCGACAGTATCAAAAAGGAATTTCGGATTGTTCTTATTTTCCTCAATTAAGTTAGAAAAATAGGATGATCGAGCAGCAGTAAGGGCTCTTCGGTACTGCACGGTACTGTCTTTCCCAGCTAGTCGGAAGACTTCCAGTTTGGTGTGGCGCCATTTCCGTACCAATTTTCTGGAAGCTTGCTTCAGAGCTTGGGTATTTTCTGTGTACCAGGGAGCTAGTTTCTTATGAGAAATGTTTTTAGTTTTTAGGGGTGCAACTGCATCTAGGGTATTGCGCAAGGTTAAATTGAGTTCTTCAGTTAGGTGGTTAACTGATTTTTGTCCTCTGGCGTCCATGGGTAGACAGAGGGAATCTGGAAGGACATCAAGGAATCTTTGTGTTGTCTGTGAATTTATAGCACGACTTTTGATATTTCTTGGTTGGGGTCAAACCTCAAATCTTCCAAGCTCAGGGCCGACACTGTAACCACAAGGCCACTGAGTTGGTCTCATTACTTGACTTCAACTGGGGTTTTGAGAATGAACAGTGGTTTAATTCGGTAGTGGAGCTGTTGGTGAATAAGACAGACGCATGCATGCTGAGATAGACTATTCAATGTACTGTATAGTCAGGTTTTCAACCTATTGTGCATCATACCATTAAAGCTGGAATCCGTAGCGGTGAAACTCCCACGTCTGTTTGCAATATTTCAACAACAATGTAGTTACTTCAAACAACAAACACCATTTTTTTTCCCTTGGACATCATTGCACATCATTGCCGCAGGATTCTCCTCTACCCAGTTTCAAAAACAAAACAATAAGAAATGCGCCAGGGGGCGACCAATTTCACCTTATGCAGATCTCAGCTTTAAAGGGCAACTGCGCTTCCTGATTTGACCTCGTTTGAGATTTGGTTCATTAAGAAATTCTAGCGGCCATGATTGAATTCAAACGTGAGTTTGTTTCGGGGTGTGGTTGGATTTGGGTGTCTCATGTATGTGTTCACAGGTGGGAAGAGTTAGCCAAATTATTTAGCCAATTAGCTTCAGCCATCTGGTGTGCGGCAGTGGCAAAGTTGGTTTGATTTTGGATAGCCTATATCCGGGGCTAGGTATGGACCGTTATACATTTCTACAATTTATAGTTGATTTGATTTGAAGTCATTGACGCATGTGGGCAGGATTGAAACAAACCCAACCTTCATTTATGCAGTCATAACCACAAGTCTGATAAAACTCAGTTTTGCACGAGACTGACTTTATGACCAAAGTTGTCCAATTTACACTTTGTAGTCAATTTTCACAGTAGAATAAATGCTTCTGACTCATATCGATGCCACATAAGCTGTTTTCGACATGAGAAGTTGGTCATTAGGGACAGTTGCTCTTTAAGCCAAATAGGCACCCCATGTATGGCACAATCTACAACTAACTAATGTACTGGTGCATCTCAGGCAGTTCAAATTGTTGATTGAGGAACTCTTTGCTGAGGAATATGATTGTTTCTCTTGAGTATGTTTTGTAATCTTGTAATTTGTATTATGCTGTATTTGTAAATTGTGTATATGCAGGGCTCCCTTGTAAACTAGATATTGGTCTCAATGCTTCTAAAATAAAGGTGAAATAAATGTTTAAATATAAATTGGCTCATGGTCACCATATCACCTCCATTATACCCCCCTTTGACCTCCTCCACACAGACCCAACTGGGGCACGACACCAATGTGACAGCCAACCTGAAAACCCAGGTCTCCTGTGTGCTAGAAGACAGCACTAGCCTGCTAAGCCAAATCAACTCTTTAGGGTTAGGTTACTCATACTCGAATGTGGTCACCAAACTGCCTCCATTACCTTTGCATCCTGAAGACAGTTGGCAGATTCTTGTATTAGATGCACACACTTAGAATGACAGATTTGTGGAGGAACTAAATTAGTGTCGTGTCTTTGGCATCATTAAAATTAAGACTGTTATTTTATCAAATCAACTCTCTGTAATTATTGTTACGTGATTATTCTAATCATGTAAATGTAATTAACTAGGAAGTTTGGGCACCAAGGAAAATATTCAGATTACCAAGTTATAATTTTCCTAATACAACTTTTCAGATATTTTAATATCTGATCAATTAGTCTTCTGATTAATGAATTATTCTTTACCTCATGTTAGTCTCATTCCAAACGTTGTAAATGGTTGGTTATCTGCACAAACCCAGTCTTCACTACGAATCATTCATACATCAATTGTCTCAATCATTTATTCATTAACTATCTAAATAATCACAGAAATGCATAAACAAACAGTAGTACATATGGTTACAAGGAAATGATAGAGGAGGTTCCCTAGTGGGATAAACTGGCTTGGTGGTCATTACAGGTGCATCAAAGCTGGGACCGAGAGATTGAAAAACAGCTTCTATCTCAAGGCCATCAGACTGTTAAACAGCCACCACTAACACAGAGAGGCAGCTGCCTACATACAGACTTGAAACCATTAGCCACTTTAATAAATGGATCACTAGTCACTTTAAAAATGTATACATATCTTACATTACTCATCTCATATGTACAGTATATGCTGTATTTTATACCACCTATTGCATCTTGCCTATGTCGCTCTGAAATTGCTCATCCATATATTTATATGTGTATATTCTTATTCCATTCCTTTACTTAGCCTTGTGTGTATTAGGTAGTTGTTATGGAATTGTTAGATTACATGTTAGATATTGCTGCACTGTTGGAACTAGAAGCACAAGCATTTCGCTACACTCGCAATAACATCTGCTAACCATGTGTATATGACCAATAACATTTGATTTGATTTGAATTGGACACCAGATAAGACAGGAGAATTACACCAGACATAACAGACTGACACTAGCCCCCCCGTCATATAGACTATTGCAGCATAGATACTGGAGGCTGAAACGGGGGGGTCGGGGGACACTGTGGACATGTCCGACAATACCCCTTGACAGGGCCAACCAGGCAGGATATAACCCCACCTGCTTTGCCACAGCAGAGTCCCCACACCACTAGATGGGTATTAACAGACCACCAACTTACTACCCTGAGACAAGGCTGAGTATAGCCCACAAAATTCTCCTCCACCACATGAGCCCGAGGGGGTGCACCACCGGACAGGAAGATCACGTCAGTGACTCAACCCACTCAAGTCGAATATAGCACAAAAAAGCCTGGCACAACGTGACACACCCTCCTAGGGACGGCATGGGAGAGCACTAGTAAGCCAGTGACTCAGCCCCCGTAATAGGGTCAGAGGCAGAGAATATCAGTGGAGAGAGGGAAGCCAACCAGGCAGAGATAGCAAGGGCTGTTCATCATGCTAGTATCTTGCCGTTCACCTTCGCACCCCTGGGCCAGTCTACACTCAATCATAGGACCTACTGAAGAGATGAGTCTTCACTAAAGACTTCAAGGTCGAGACCGAGTCTGCGTCTCTCACATCGATAGACAGACCATTCCATAAATATTTAGTTATATAGGAGAAAGCCCTGCCTCCAGCTGTTTGCTTAGACATTCTAAGGACAATAAGGAGGCCAACATCTTGTGACCATAGTATACGTGTAGGCATGTACAGCAGGACCAAATCAGAGAGATTGGTGGGAGCAAATCCATTTAATGTTTTGTAGGTTAGCAGTAAAACCTTAAAATCAGCCCTAGCCTTAAAAGCCATGTGTGTGTGAGTGAGTATCCCTAACCGTGGCAAAAGACAAAGAACTATGAATGGATCAGTGGTTCACCAATCAGGGCCTTGTGTAGTAACAGTAAAAATACATTATGTGTTTTTAGGGGCACTAAATGTTCTTGCAAAGATCCCATGAAACGTGTCGAGAACATTAATATCTTAAATTCTGAGACCACGGTAATCACGTTCTGGGTAAGTTCTATTTGACATTAAGGGAATGTCCTCCAAAGTTGTGGGAACATTTGTTGCTAGCTGGGATTTAACTTTTCAATTGAGCCTTGTATCATGTTGTCACACCCTGACCATAGTTTGGTTTGTATGTTTCTGTTTTGTTTGGTCAGGGTGTGATCTGAGTGGGCATTCTATGTTACATGTCTAGTTTGTCTATTTCTATGTTTGGCCTGATATGGTTCTCAATCAGAGGCAGGTGTTAGTCATTGTCTCTGAATGGGAACCATATTTAGGTAGCCTGTTTGGCGTTGGGTTTTTGTGGGTGATTGTTCCTGTCTCTGTGTTTGCACCAGATAGGGCTGTTTTGGTTTTTCACATTTCTTGTTTTGTTAGTCTATTCATGTATAGTTTCTTTATTAAAAAACCATGAATAATAACCACGCTGCATTTTGGTCCGCCTCTCCTTCGACTCAAGAAAACCGTTACACATGTGCCATATTACTTTGCTATATCTTTTATTGGTTTGAAGGCAATCCCCATTGTATAGAATGAGCAATCTTAGGTATTACAGTCTAGTACCAGGTCCTTTCTAAATGTGACTGACGACTCGATTCGGTCTTATGTATCAATTTAAAAGTGTAATTTTTACATTTGAGAAAATGGCCCTTGAATATTTTGGTACACCTACTGGAGAGCTCGTCTTTGTATACACCCATTCAGCATCATTCACACCGTCTTAAGCCTTAGCCCCATCCACCTCTTTAAGGCTTCACATGTGAGGCCATGTACTAAACAACCAAAGATTTCAAGACTAAAGGCTAATTTAATCTGGAGTGCCAGAGTGTGCTCTGAGCTTTGTCAGTCAGTTTTTCGCTCCCTGAGTATTTAGCGCGCACATTGGCCGAGGAGTAGGGTTGATCCGAGTGTTTTGACCCAACAACAGCAGTCAAACACCCAAGCTACCTGGCTAATGTTGGCTAGCTTACTAGCTACTTCCAGACACATGAGAGAACAGCTCACTCTGACCATTTTACTCACCCTAGCAGAGCTGGTTAGGCTGTTTTTTTGTTATCCAGAGCATTGATGCCTGCAACTGTGCTGTAGGCAAAAAATGTATTACGCTTTTTTGCCAAGGTTAACTAACATGTGTTCGTAAATTCGTCAGTTATTCTGCGCTCTGGCACACTCAGATGAGAGTGCTCTGAAATCTCAGATAGCCAGAGCGAATTTACCAGCTACGTCTATCGGCAGTTGTCATCATGAACATTCTATTGAAATGGTTACTTGCATAGTGGAGTCTTTTGTTTAGACATGTAGCTAGCTAGCTAAACAATGAACCATAATCCCATCTCACACCGTTACTACCCTGCATGAATCTGCAGGTAGCTAACCAACCAGGCTCAATGTTAGCTAGCAAATGGCTCTGAGATACGAATAATGTTCCTACACAGATCATACAAGTAACGTTAGCTAGCGAGCCAGCCAGCTAGCGTTAGAAGGCCAGCATCCCAGAGTCGCTTCTTCCCTGTTGACGTTGAGACTGGTGCTTTATGGGTACTATGTAATGAAGCTGCCAGTTGAGGACTTGTGAGGGGTCTGTTTCTCAAACTAGACACTAATGTACTTGTCCTCTTGCTCAGTTGTGCACCGGGGCCTCCCACTCTTTCTATTCTGGTTAGTCAGTTTGCTCTGTTCTGTGAAGGAAGTAGTACACAGTGTTGTACGAGATCTTCAGTTTCTCTGCTATTTCTCGCATGGAATATTCTTCATTTCTCAGAACAAGAATAGACTGAGTTTCAGAATAAAGTACTAGGTTTCTTGCATTCTGAGCCTGTAATCGAACCCACAAATGCTGACGCTCCAGATACTCAACTAGTCTAAAGAAGGCCAGTTTTATTGCTTCTTTAATTAGCACAACAATTTTCAGCTGTGCTAACATAATTGCAAACGGGTTTTCTAATGATCAATTAGCCTTTTAAAATGATAAACTTGTATTTAGCTAACACAACGTGCCATTGGAACACAGGAGTGATGGTTGCTGATAATGGGCCTCTGTACGCCTATGAAGCTATTCCATACAAAATCTGCCGTTTACAGCTACAATAGTCATTTACAACATTAACAATGTCTACACTGTATTTCTGATCAATTTGATGTTATTTTAATGGACCAAAAAAAAGTGATTTTCTTTCAAAAAGAAGGATGTCTAAGTGACCCTAAACTTTTGAACGGTGTCACGCCCTGACCTTAGTTATCTTTGTTTTCTTTATTAGTTTGGTTAGGTCAGGGTGTGACAAGGGGTGGTTTGTTGTGTTTTTGTCCTTTCTAGGGTTTTTGTATGTGTTTGGGGTTGTTTTACTAGTCTAGGTGTTTTGTATGTCTATGGTTGGTTCTAGATTGGTTCTCAAATAGAGGCAGCTGTTTATCGTTGTCTCTATTGGTAACCATATTTAGGCAGCCATATTCCTTGGGTAATTGTGGGTGACTGTCTATGTATTAGTTGCCTGTGTCTGCACTTAGTCTATATACCCTGCATACCACTGCTGGCTTGCATCTGAAGCTAAGCTTCATACATATATATATCCCTGGATGGGAGACCAGATGCTACTGGAAGTGGTGTTGGAGGGCCAGTAGGAGGCACTCCAACACACTCCAGGGCAGTGATTGGGGACACTGCTCTGTGTAGGGTGCTGTCTTTCGGATGGGACGTTAAACGGGTGTCCTGACTCTCTGAGGTCATTAAAGATCTCATGGCACTTAATCGTAAGAGTAGGGGTGTTAACCCCGGTGTCCTGGCTAAATTCCCAATCTGGCCATCAAACCATCATGGTCACCTAATAATCCCCAGTTTACAATTGGCTCATTCATCCCCCTCCTCTCCCCTGTAACTATTCCCCAGGTCATTGCTGCAAATGAGAATGTGTTCTCAGTCAATTTACCTGGTAAAATAACGGAAAAATAAAAAATATATCTTCACGTTCGTTTGTTTGTTTTTGTAAGTTTGTTTTAAGTGTTCTTCGTTTCATTAAAATAGAAGATGTATTCACATCACGCTGCGCCTTGGTCTCATTGCTATAACGAACGTGACAAACGGTAGTTTAGATGTGATTAAAATTAGATAATAATTGTTTGATTTACACTTTGTTTCAAGCTTGAGCATTTATTGAGTGTACTTTTGAGTTGACATGTCTTCCTTTTAATAATAATTTGTAACTGGTAATTGGTTGTTTGTGTTTAATTCTTATCTTCAAGGGATATTTCATCATTGAGCAGTTCTCCATACTGTGTGGGTTTATTATATTTCCTATTAAGTAAATACATATCTTTAGGAGTGCCTTACATATTAGGTGTAGGCACTGCTCTACATTATTTATGGTTATGCCTATACATGTTTACACACATTAACTGTCACATGCTGACTACTTACAGACTACCTAGTCTAATGGACCTATTATTTAGGTGTGTGAGAATACTATTAGACTAGATGGTCTCTACGAAATCAGACTGTCAGTCTTTGATTAGCTAGCAAAAATATCTAACTCAAGTCCGTTCTCTTCCCCTCTCTGGCCTTGGACTGTTGCCTAGCAACAGGTCAATTCCCAAAATATGTCACACATGCAATACGGTAACTAATACAGTCCCTGACGGAAAAAGCTAACCAAGGGGAAGAAAAAAATTCTGGTGGGAAAACAAATGTGTCTCACTACACTCCTGTAACGCACTTCTATGAGTAGTGGGTGCGGAGTCAGGCGCAGGGAACAGAGGGTAAAGGACAATTGTTTTTTATTCCGGCGTAGGAAAACGGTCGCCAAAATGCCAGGCGCATGACAAAGACCGGCCCAAAAACAGGACCCAACCAGTCCGGAGAAAAACAAGAAAATCGCACAAACAAGAACAGAGGAAATAAGCCCGCACGAAAGCAGGCAGGCATCACCGTGTTAAAAAGCCCAACTAAAACCTAAACAAGAAATCGGTATAACCAATAAGACAAAACCAACAGAAAAGGGAAAAGGGATCGAGCCTACGAGCCTTACTCTGAGCGCACACCGAACAGAAAGAGACATAGAACCTCACGTCCTTAACTAAGGTGGGCCACCAGTACTTCCCCCTAAGACCCCGCACTGTCCTTGCCACACCAGGATGACCCGAAGGGGGTAGCGTGTGAGCCCACCGAATCAATTGATCATGGACACCAAGCGGCACGTACTTAAGACCTGTAGGACATTGTGGAGGCGCAGGTTCCAACCTGCGTTACGCCCGCTCAATGTCCGCGTCGGATCGATGTGCCGATCCTCGGTGTTGGCCTTCGTGTTGAGGGAACCTGGTCTATACGAGACAGTGAACCTAAATCTGGTGAAAAAATCATGGCCCACCTTGCCTGACGAGGATTCAGTCTCCTCGCTGCCCGGATATACTCCAGATTACGGTGGTCAGTCCAGATGAGGAAAGGGTGCATGGCCCCCTCAAGCCAGTGTCTCAACACCTTCAGGGCCTTTACCACAGCCAACAACTCCCGGTCCCCCACATCATAGTTTCGCTCCGCCGGACCGAGCTTCTTCGAAAAGAAAGCGAGCTTCGGTGGCGTGCCCGAGCGCTGTGATAGCACGGCTCCAACCCCAGCCTCGGACGTGTCCACCTCCACTATAAACGCCAAAGAGGGGTCTGGATGTGCCAACACGGGAGCATCAGTAAACAGCGCCTTCAAACGATTGAACGCTCTGTCCGCCTCTGCCGACCACCGTAAACGCGCCGGCCCCCACCTGGCCAAAACCCCGGATAAACCTCCGGTATTAATTGGCAAACCCTAAAAACCACTGCACCTCCTTTACCGTGGTCGGAGTTGGCCAATTACGCACAGCGTTAACGCGATCACACTCCATCACCATCCCCGAGGTGGAAATGCGATAACCCAGGAAGGAAACGGCTCGTTTGGAGAACACACATTTCTCAGCCTTAACATACAGGTCATGCTCCAGCAGTCACCCAAGTACCTTTGCGCACCAGAGACACATGTGCGGCGCGTGTAGAATAGATCAGGATATCATCAATATACAACACCACACCCTGCCCGTGCAGGTCCCTGAGAATCTCGTCTACAAAGGATTGAAAGACGGCTGGAGCATTCTTTAACTCATACGGCATGACGAGGTACTCATAATGGCCAGATGTGGTACTAAACGCGGTTTTCCACTCGTCTCCATCCCGAATACGCACCAGATTATACACGCTCCTGAGGTCCAGTTTCGTTAAAAAACACTGAAATGATTCTACCGCAGTAGCGATGAGAGGTAGCGGGTAACTAAATCCCACTGCGATGGAATTGAGACCTCAATAATCAATGCACGGACGCAGACCTCCCTCCTTTTTTTCACAAAAAAGAAACTTGAGGAGACGGGTGACGTGGAGGGCCGAATGTACCCCTGTCCCAGAGATTCCGTGACATATGTCTCCAAAGCCAACGTCTCCTCCTGTGACAATGGGTACACGTGACTCCTGGGAAGTGCAGCATTTACCTGGAGGTTTATCACGCAATCCCCCTGTCGATGAGGTGGTAATTTGGTCGCCCTCTTCTTACAGAAGGCGAAAGCCAAATCAGCATACTCTGAGGTAATGCGCACAGTGGAAACCTGGTCTGGACTCTCCACCGATGTGGCAACGATGGAAACTCCTATACATCTACCTGAACACTCCTCTGACCACCCCTGGAGAGCCCCGTTTCCATGAAATCCTGGGATTGTGACTAGCCAGCCAGGGAACGCCCAGCACCACTGGAAACGCAGGTGAATCGATAAGGAAGAGACTAATCCGCTCCCTATGATCCCCTGTGTTACCATGTCCAGTGAAACTGTGGCCTCCCTGACCAGCCCGGACCCTAACGGTCGGCTATCTAAGGAGTGCACGGGGAAGGGTGGATCTATCGGCACCAGCGGAATCCCCAGTTTACGGGCGAGTCCGCGATCCATAAAGTTCTCAGCTACGCCTGAATCGACTAGTGCCTTATGCTGGAGAGAGGGAGAAAAGTCAGAAAAAGAAATGAATACAAACATGTGACCAACAGTGAGCTCTGGGTAGGTTTGGTACTGACTCACCTGGGGTGACCGAGAAGTGTTCTGCCTGCCCTTTCGACTCCCAGAAGAGCTCCCCCAGCACCGGTCGGAAGTGTGTCCTCTCCGCTGGTGCTGGAGGAGCCTCCTCCTCCGGTTCCCTCGATGCGACCCCCCCTAACTCCATAGGTATGGGAGCGGGAGAGCCAGGAGGCTGGAGGCGAGGTAGGGAGACCACTCCTCTTCCATCGGTCCATTCTCTCCATCATTTGGTCCAGCGCCGACCCAATCCGATGGAGGATGGCCGTATGATGGAGGACGCGCTCCTCCATAGATGGACGGGGGGTGGCCGCTGCTCCTGCTGACTCCATGGTGGTGCGGGCTTCTGTAACTACTATGAAGGAGTGGGTGCGGAGTCAGGCACAGGGAACAGAGGGTAAAGGACAATTGTTTTTTATTCCAGCGCAGGAATTTTTAAAAAAACACCAAAAGCATAACAAAGACCGTCCCAAAAACAGGACCCAACCAGTCCGGAGAAAAACAAGAAAATTGCACAAACACGAACAGAGGAAATAAGCCCGCACAAAAGCAGGCGGGCATCACCGGCTTAAATAGCCCAACTAAAACCTAAACAAGAAACAGGTGTAACCAATAAGACAAAACCAACAGAAAAGGGAAAAGGGATTAGTGGCAGCTAGTAGACTGGTGACGCCGAGCGCCGCCCGAACAGGAAGAGGAGTCACCTTCGGTGGGAGTTGTGACAACTCCACTGTAAACAATATGGCAGTACTTGAAATTGATACAACTTCATTTGAAAGGACTTTTTCTCAGATTCAGATTCCCTTTCTTTATATTTATGGCTTCCGTTCTAGGAATAGGGCATGCCTTTCATTAAATAGTAGAAAACAAATAATTCAGTCGACATTCATATCGGTTATAGATTATGGTGACGTCGTCTATATCAGTGTTTCCCAACTCCAGTCCTCGAGTACCTCCTACAGCACACACTTTTGTTGTAGGATTTGGGAAACTTAGCTTTAAAAATGCTAAATTCTCTCAGCCTCATTGCAAAAAAATGGTTGAATAGCATGAGATTAGCTATAAAACGTAACATTTTTCTCTCTCCCCCATTGCAATATCTGTAGAATTGCAGAAAATTAGCTTTAAAAGTGCAACATTTTCTCTCGGCCTCATGGCAAAATGAGTATAATAGCATAACATTTGTGTGGTGGGGGGGGGATTGACCCCAACTCTGAACTAGCCGTATGCAGTCACCATGGAAAATGTGAACAAATCTTCAGAGAGGGACTTTCTACCACAGTACGATGTCATGCAAACTGGTACTGACAAATCCGGAATTAAAGATGATACAAGAGGTATTCAATACACTATAGAAAATCCAACCTTGCCCGCGTTCCCCTTCCTATATCAATCCCAACAATCAGATAACCCCTTTTATCACCGGCCAGTCTTATTTACAAGTCCACAGATGGAGCTGAATGTTCATATTGGGCTGATAAGCAGCAAGAATAACTGAGAGTCAACCACTAAGAGAAACAATAAAGAGGACACAATAGAAAAGTAGAATAGAGAGAAACAAGAGCAACAAAGGTTTATTTGTCATACTGAAATTATTCTTAAAAATTGTCACATATACAGCTCTTAGATATATCATAAATGCAACAAGAATGGGGCATTGGATTTTCACAATATCTCACAAAACACACATGCAGTTTCAACAGCTTACTCTCTGTTACTCTTCTATCGCCACATAAGACTTCATCACTAAGTAACTGTATGACTGCTCCTTAAGAACAAGACACACATTGGCTAACAGTCGATGGTACACAAAGTTGTCCTTTACTGATCCTTAAACATGCTACTTCATTTTGCTGTGCTGATCATTATCATGGGTTAATAACTTAAAATCAATTGAGTTATCACTGGTCAGTTTTCCAAGGTCTCAGGATGTATCCACTTCCTTAAAGGTTTTGTGTCCTTGATTTGTTTTAACATTGAGGGCATTTCTACACTTTAAGATGAATCCAAAACAAACAGGATTGTTTGGAAAACAGTGTGGCGGCTACCTTGATGATAATGTACAGTTGAAGTCGGAAGTTTATATACACTTGAACTTGTTTTTCAACCACTTCACAAATTTCTTGTTAACAAACTATAGTTTTGGCAAGTCGGTTACAACATCAACTCTGTGCATGACACTTGTAATTTTTCCAACATTTGTTTATAGACAGATTATTTTACTTATAATTCCCTGTATCACAATTCCAGTGGGTCAGAAGTTTAAATACACTGAGTTGACTTAAACAGCTTGGAAAATTCCAGAAAATGAATTCATGGCTTTAGAAGCTTCTGTTAGGCTAATTGACATAATTTGAGTCAATTGGAGGTGTACCTGTGGATGTATTTCAAGGCCTACCTTCAAACTCAGTGCCTCTTTGCTTGACATCATGGGAAAATCCAATTAAATCAACCAAGACCTCAGAAAAACCTCCACAAGTCTGGTTCATCCTTGGGAGAAATTTCCAAATGCCTGAAGGTACCACGTTCATCTGTACAAACAATAGTGTGCAAGTATAAACACCATGGGACCATGCAGCCGTCATACCGCTCAGGAAGGTGACACGTTCTGTCTCCTAAAGATGAACGTACTTTGGTGTGAAATGTGAAAATCAATCCCAGAACAACAGCAAAGGACCTTGTGAAGATGCTGGATGAAACAGATACAAAAGTATATATATCCAAAGTAAAACAAGTCCTATATCGACATAACCTGAAAGGCCGTTCAGCAAGGAAGAAGCCACTGCTCCGAAACCTCCATTAAAAAAGCCAGACTACGGTTTGCAACTGCACATGGGGACAAAGATTGTACTTTTTGGAGAAATGTCCTCTGGTCTGATGAAACCATTTTTTTACTGTTTGGCCATAATGACCATTGTTATGTTTGGAGGAAAAAGGGGAAGGCTTGCAAGCTGTAGAACACCATCCCAACCGTGAAGCACGGGGGTGGCAGCATCATTTTGTGGGGGTGCTTTGCTGCAGGAGGGCCTGCTACACTTCACAAAATAGATGGCATCATGAGGCAAGAAAATTATATGGATATATTGAAGCAACATCTCAAGACATCAGTTAAAACTTGGTCGCAAATGGGTCTTCCAAATGGACAATGACCCAAGCATACCTCCAAAGTTGTGGAAAAATGGCCTAAGGACAACAAAGTCAAGGTATTGGAGTGGCCATCACAAAGCCCTGACCTCAATCCTATAGACAATTTGTGGGCAGAACTGAAAAAGCATGTGCGAGCAAGGCCTACAAACCTGACTCAGTTACACCAGCTCTGTCAGGAGGATTGGGCCTAAATTCACCCAATTTATTGTGGGAAGCTTGTGGAAGGCTACCCGAAATGTTTGACCAGAGTTAAACAATTTAAAGGGCAATGCTACCAAATACTAATTGAGTGTATGTAAACTTCTGACCCACTGGGAATGTGATGAAAGAAATAAAAGCTGAAATAAGTCATTCTCTCTACTATTATTCTGACATTTCACATTCTTAAAATAAAGTGGTGATCCTAACTGACCTAAGACAGGGAATTTTGACTAGGATTAAATGTCAGGAATTGTGAAAAACTGAGTTTAAATGTATTTGGCGAAGGTGTATGTAAACTTCCAACTTCAACTGTAATTGTGATAACATAAGTTCTTGTGTGGTTTTTGTGTGTAAAATGTGAAGATATCATGCTAACCGTCATTCAATCGTCAAATGTCAACATACATCAGTATTGCATCAACCATAATATGAATACTGTGAGCATTATTGTGATGCCACAGTTGTTCACCTTTTTGAGTGAGAAGTAGCCTAGTCCCAGATCATGTTGGTGCTATCATGTCAACTCATTGTCGTCTTTGGCATGACAAAGAGCGGCAAAGAGTGGCATGACGGCAAAAACAGACTGGTACCCAAACTAAGTGAGAAGGTATTGAAGTGTATTCCAGTTGTGCATATGTGAAATGTATGTATTCACGTGTAATAACTGAAAACTTAGACTAGCAGGGCCTTTATGAGTCCAACATCTCTGTAGTAATACAACATTACCTAACATTCATCAAACACAATCAGATTAACATGGACATTCAACGGATCCTCTCTATTTAACAGTTTGAATAACAAGCAATGCAACATTACTCTTGGTCATAACCTATAGACAGACACTTTATTGATTGTTGAAAACACCATTATAAGAAAAAGCCTCCTAAAACCTTGAACTGATATCTACGGCTAGATTACTCTGCAAGTTTCATCAATGTACAATACTTATGAGTAGGCCTATGACGTGAAAAGCAGCAATTGTGGAGGTCAAATATTTTCTACGATACATTGATCCAACAATGGTTCTGTATATATACTGTATATAAATAGTTGTTAAATATCTGTAAACTTAATTCTCTGATATATTGTCTATATTTGTTGTGAATATAATATTAACTCCATGATTCAAAATTAAAACAATGGCCACCTTTATATAACTTACAGTATTTATGGCTAATAGCAGTAAGCCAGATATTTGTAATTTCTTCCAGGAAAATGTGCTCCTCCTTTCCAAAAGTGCACTTGCCAATATAGACCAACAATGAGTATAGAACACAGCATTTGAATTATTTGATTATTATATATTATTTTACTTAGTATTATTTCTATTACTATTTGTTATTATTGTTTCACTCACTTCTCTTTGACCTGCATTGTTGGAGCTCTGAGCATACGAATATCAATGTACCCTGCAAACACATCTAACCTTGTGCATGTGACTAATACACTCGGATTTAGATGTGTTTTTATGTTGGGCTATTACATTTATTACATACACTGAATGGATATCAACTTCGCAGTTGAATTGTAAGAGAAGACAAATTGCCAAATCCTTAGCCTCAGTTGATGTTAAAGGAGCCTTAGCTTTAAATCATTAATATGCTTTCTGAGCTTTATAAATTGTCCCATTCAGTTGCTCTATATGTAATGCATCACCAGATGGTAAGAAAATCATCATCTGTATACTAGTACTTTGTTCTTACCACTTTCTTTATAAGTGATTAGCTTTCTCCATTAAATCATTTGAAAAGGCCTTTGGTTTTGCATTAAATAATTTGGTCTGTAGTAATATTTCATTTGGATAATAACTGTTATCTGGAGGCGATATGTTTCATTATCATGAATGTTTGATATTTATAATAAATAAATATTGTGCTGCTGCTGTTTAACATGCTGATTTGAAAAGAGAGAGGGGGGAGAGAGAAAAAGAGAGTTTTATTCTTCCAGCTCCATTATTCCATTGCAAAGTTTCATAAGGACTTCTATGATATATGATATATGTTACCAAATGGCTCTAATGTATTTTTAAAGATAAAGGCTAAATTTGTAGCAAACAACTGGGACAATTATAGTATATAATTATGACCCCATTTCTTTGGTCAAGACCTTGCATGATGGTATGTGTGTGTGGACATTCTCCTTAACACGTTTTGGAGGAAAAGTTGTTGCCGGTTCTCCACATTTGGTATATATATTTCTACATCATTATGAAATAAAATAATCTGTTGTTTTCTTAAATTCATCAAAAACCTGGCCCAAAGCCTCTGATGCATATCTAACATTTCACTTGCTTCGATGTTATTGTTTGTGCTGCTGTATATTCTTGCCAAGACCCCGTTATAATAACAACCAACAGGTTAAGTGGCTCCAGTGAGTTGCTACATATTTAACTTGGCTTATTGGCTCACATGAGCTTAGAATGTTAGCATATGTGTACACAATTTACAGTGACTAACTTTTTAAGGCATCGTATCCTTACATGATAACAATAACAACAACAGCATTTGTAGGCCTATACATATTGTACATGTTTTGTTCATTAACAATGTGATAAATATATTATCCAGACATATATTCAAGTCTTGAAAAGATGCTGATAGCCATCTGTTTACAGCATGTCAAGTTAGCCTATACAATGAGTTCCTCAAGGGGGCCCATTGTGCTTTTCAGATCCATCTCAGTCTCTGATTTGATCCTACATCCAACAATACATGATGTGTAGTTCCAGATGTGCTCTTAGTCTTAACCACATTCAGCTTACCTTGCTTGCTTCACTTTTCACAAAGCCCCTCAAGCAATGATAAAAACCCTTCACATAGTCTGTGGATAGAAATGTGCTCAGATTGTGCTACTCCTGTTGGGTTCCACTGGACATCTGTGTTCCATCTGTACTTATGGCTGGAGCTGTGGTGCCAGTGTGACTAGGTTCACATTCAACAATAGATTCTGCCCCCTCGCCCAACTGTCTCATCCGCAGGTGAATCGACCCGTACGTCTTCCTGGGTTGGACAAAAGTCCTCTGGCGGTACAGCTCACCTTTGCATATGGACACCATTAGCAAGATGGACAAGAGCATTCCCCCTAGAGTCAACAGTCCCAGGCCTGCTATGATACACTTGTCGAGGTGCGAGCCCAGTTGTGCGTAGTACATCTCCAGTTTCTCCATCTGACGAGCTGACACCAGGTCTGGGTTGACCTTAGCCTCTCTGGGGATGGTATAGGCAATGATTACCAGTACTATTCCACCCACCAAGAACACCAGGGCAGATATGAACCCATAGTCGACAGAATGGTCATTGAAGTCAGTCACATGGCCCTCCTCAGACCGGGGTGACAGCTCATTTCGCTGGAAAGGCTGGGGTTGTGTCTGGTAGCCCCTATCATTAGACATGGACCGATGAACACTCGAGCTGGCTGGGTCACTGAACCTCATCTCGTGCTCTTCTTCCTGATATGACGTGTTCTCGATTCCAGCTCTGGGCGCTGTCCGAGGACCTTGTCCCGGAGTTGTAGCGGCCTCGCAGGCAGCGCGCTTGTCCCCATCCCCCAATTCATGGAGCTCTACGGATTTCACAGACTCCATCGACATTCAGTGGATCTGCTCATGTCGTTAAATTATGCCACCCTTAATTATTTTGCTGAACACCTGCAGAAATGTATGAAATTATGAAATAGACATTGACATGTAGGCTTATTACGCATGCAGTGCCTGCCTCTCAAATTTGAATAGTCCACCATATTTAGTGAAATCTAAGCGTAATTTAAATCGAAATAGAATATTCTAGGTTAACAAAGGCCACAATATATTTCTTTAAATGAGATAGAATAACATATGCAGTCGTCACAAAACAATAAGTATTTCAAATTAAAGCGTTGAAGTGTGTAAACCTTGGTCATGGAGAGCGCATTCCTTAATCAGGAAAATCACTGCCTAGAAGTGCACTAATCACATTGAACGCTGGCAATGTTAACAATCCAAACCCGCATTTACTGATCCATGCAGGCTATTTTAATTATACGTATATTAAACACTTCACTGTTGATTCGCAGATTGTAGACTATTTATTTGGGAATAAATGCATCCCTCCCACCATTTAACCTCGATGGAACGCCACCATGTAGTGCTACTGCTGGTAACACAGATGCTCCGATTATCATTAAAAAGGGTGGAGAGAGTCAAAAAACGTTGATATATTATTAACAAGAACAACCTTTTTCATTATCATAATCATAGCGCATCTGCTAATTGTATGCTACCAGATCTAGAGATTGACGAGAGTCTAGCTGTGTGACAATAGACTGTAGGCTAAATATTTACCTCAAACAGTCGGCTACTGACACATTTTCTATATGAATTAGGCCTATATATCATGAAATCCCTTCAATTTTAGCACACGATAGAGGTTTAATAGTTTTTAAAAACAGTGCACAATCAACACTGGGATGACCTTGATGACCATCACAATAACGTTGCCTATTTATTAGATGAAATGTTACGTTTTAAGAGGTCGATATCTATATATAGGCCTATGCGTCAATGAATCAAAGAGGACAAATATTCAACAATAATCACATACTATACTACAATACTATAACAAACATCCCATGCATAAAAAAACAAACGGCCTACTCCTCTCTTGATATATCAATATTAAACACAATAAAGAAAAACCTACCCCAGGTGTTGATGCACCAGTGATAAGATTTTTTTTGTACAAAGATGCCGGTTGCGAGTGAGACGGAAAGACCTCGAGAGGACTGGCCATGCGCAAACAAACAGCGCCGTGAAATTGGTGGTTGAAGGCGAGCGCATCGCTTCAGTCGGTAGTAGAGCCTTCAGTCATAATAAAAGCATAACCTGCACACACAGAGCTGTAACTACATATGAGTACGAGATCCGGACCTCGGTCATTTTTTAAAAATAAAATAAAAACTATATATAGCCTGTTTATATAGTTTATACACAATCAAGAAATAAATTACGGATCAACATCTAAATATTATTCCCAGCATTGATCAAAGCTCAGAACGCTTATAGGCCTATTCTTGATCGGACTGAGTTTCTAATCACGCCTGTCTCTTTGTGAACGAGTAGAATCATTCGTTATGTTCGTCTGCTTCCCCCGGATTTGCCTTTTTTAGCAGCACATTCACCCCTCTCTCAATCGGCTTCCTCCGAGGGCCTGAGACGTGAAACGACCTAGCCTACCCCAGCTCGCAGTCGGCTCAAGTTTGTAGCCTGTCATGATTCACACGTGTCATTTAATTTCACAGATAGAACAATGAGACAAAAATGCATTCCCTTGGCTTTTCCACTCACTACAAAACTTAGTCCACTCTGCAGTCGGAGAAGATGTAACGAGATGGATTACATTTTATCTCAATACAATTTTCTGTTCCCAAAACTAAAATCTGTTACGAACAGAGTGAACTAAGTTTTGTAGATCTTACGCTTTGCCAAAGTTTCAAAAGATTGCGTTGTTTTGAAGGAGTGCAAATGCGAATTTAGTTATTACACACGCGCACTTCACAAAGTAGGGGTTCCCTAATGGTAATATGCAAATGTATGACAGAACGCGCCAATAGGATCTCTCTACCTCTGCTTGACTCCGCCCATCTCCTTGCTTGTTCTTCCACTATGACTCATTTGTTACCATTTGAAATGACAGGCTGTGGTCTTTCGTGGTTTATTTATTAATTTATTTGCTTGTATCATGACGTGTGAAAAATGTAACGTGGCAAAGTTATAACTTGACATTTTAATACATTCAGCACTATTTGCAAGCGTGCAGCTCAATTTGAGGTCTGATTTGAGCCAGTCTTTGTTGTTGGAGAATCATTACTGTGCCGTTTGAATGTTAATAACATACAGTGTATAGTTAGTTGTCTAATGTTTGTGGGGCATATAACTTGTTTAATGATACTCCTCAATCACTACAATCAATAAAATATTTTCTTGAGTGTAATTTAAACAGAGCTGAGATTTGCTTCAAAGTGCATTCACCCTATTGCTTACACCTATCAAGTTGTTTCAGATATACACAAGTGCCTAGGGAGGAGGGGTTAGGGTTTCTTCTGGTCAGGGCCTAACTATACTGGCCCAATATTCACATTGCCTAGAAATATGACTTATTGGGACAGTGGTTTGGGTGTTTGTCATTAGTGCTGGTGACCTGGGTTCAAGACCTGTTAGGGGAGACACCCTACTCTCATATTCTTAGAAATCTACTATATGTTAATGTTATTATTGCTGTTTTAAATATAATTTATCAGACATTTCAATTGTTTTTGTCAAAATGTAGTTGTATATGCATATTTGTTTATTATCATAATGTGTATAGATTTCTACGCATTTCTGGAACTTTGGCTACCGGCTTTATGGCTTTGTGCACGACCTCCAGATGCTTCTTCAGGTTTGATGTGGTGTTTCTGGACAAAGAGATCAATGCTGCCTTTGCAGAGTTTGCATTTGACTAAAATGTTGTTCTCTTTCTCCTCGATTAACTCAAAATAATGGGACCATATTCCCAAGGAAAAGGTTTAGTGGGGTAACAACACAGCTTTAAGACAGCATGAATTCTGTTAGCATTAGACAAGGCTTTAAAAAATATATATAACACGTCGGTAGAGATATGCTTCTGAAAGTAATATATAGCTTACTTGAAAAAGTAACAAATAATATTACAATATTTGAAGACAGTAACTCATATATTACTCTGTTACTCATAAAAGTAATAAAACTGTAACTGTAACTGTAAGTAATATATTACCCCCAACACTGGTCCCAAGCTATTCTATTGCAATTTGTCTATTTTTACACATTCAAACTTGGAGATGGAACTTTGTGTTGTGTATTGTTTTGGAATAACTGGCAACATCATTGCTTAAACGGCAAATGTGAGAAAGTTTCTGATATTCTAAGAATATGGCAACTATGTTCTGAGTACATTTCAGAAGCAATGTTTCGGCAACAGTCCCATTAGTTCTCTTATAAACTGCTTACACAGACAACTTATATTTGGATGATTTAGCTTATTCATTATTCATAATTAATTCATCATTATCGTTTTGGTTCATGCATGTGACCGACCAATACCTCACAAGGTTTCTTCTCTCCAAGTTGAGACCCTGAAACTGAGATATCCCTTTCATTCTCAAAACAAGGTTCTGGGCATACTGACAAATTGCAGATACTGATAGTGAGGATTCCTCCGAAGCACGATCAATCAGTCACTTACATAAACCCAGAAATTGGTCATTAGAAAAGCACAAACATAACATTTTCCATCACACAGTTTGTGTTTTATGCCAATTTTCTGTATAAATAGCCTGTATATATACAGTATATATATATATGTAAACAGACCATAAAATGTCAAAATGTTTGGTTTCTTGGAAAGCTGTGAGTGCAATTATGATCAGTACTTGTTGCATTTAGGCCTACAACTTGTCTTCGTTCTATCAGCAACTGATTTCAGCCAGTGTATAGCTGTGGATTGACTGCATTATTTGAATGTAATGTTGGCATATAGGCAGTTATTTAAAAAAAAATTATGGAATCATTCCTCTAATACTGTCTGGCTAACTAACATACAGTACAGATAAATTCTTCAAATTCATTATTTTACATAGTATCTTATCACAGCACTGGCAAACCATGGCTGACCAACTCCCTGACCAAAAGACTGACATTTAGACCATCATAAGAAGGTTCATGTCCATTCTAGTATTATAATTCCTAACTCTATGGCGGTAATTCACTCACACCACAGATGAAAATGTTCAGGTTCTCTCACAGCGTTCCCGCCTCAGAGTGAGCGGTGGTGGTGCAAGGGGAGACATAACGTTAGCCAGTCTCTTGACAGTTGCCTTCTAAGAGCGAGAAACAAACCAAATGGAAATCGCTCACCGTCCTCACAGCGTCCCACCGTAGCTAAGAGTTGATTATATTTGCCAACTACAATTTATATTAGCTAGTTATAGAGTGGCGAAGAGGAGGAGGACCTCAGCGGACCCTTTGTGTCCGGAAGTAATTCACCCCTTCATTTTTGTCATTGCACTCTGTGGAGTTACTATTTTCTCGTGTCAATTCACTCGTGACATTCCTGGATTACTCATTATATTAATAAAGTTGGATTTAAATAACAAATATGATTGTCCATTTAAAAAAAAGGTTAAGGGTACAAGACCATGTACATATCTGGCTGTGTTGGCAAAATCACAACATATCCCATCAAGCCATGGTCGAGGGGAGAGGCTGCCTATTGTCACAGTTCCAAGACAAGTCAGAAACGTCCAGCTACCCTACGCCAATAACATGGAACTTGAATCCATGTTAGGTACCTGGGGTGGCAGGTAGCCTAATGGTTAGAGCGTTGAGCCAGTAACCAAAAGGTTACTAAATTGAATCCCTGAGCTGACAAGGTAAAAATCTGTCGTTCTGCTCCTGAACAAAGCAGTAAACCCACTGTTCCCCGGTAGGCTGTCATTGTAATAAAGAATTTGTAATTAACTGACTTGCCTAGTTAAATAAAAGGTAAAATAAAAACATTGTCTTATGACATACAGTTAAAGTTGGAAGTTTATATACACCTTAGCCAAGTACATTTAAACTCAGTCTTTCACATTCCTGACATTTAATCCTAGTAAAAATTCTGTGTCTTAGTTCAGTCAGGATCACCACTTTATTTTAAGAATGTGAAATGTCAGAATAATAGTTGAGAAAATTCTTTATTTCAGCTTTTATTTATTTCATCACATTCCCAGTGGGTCAGAAGTTTACATACACTCAATCAGTATTTGGTAGCATTGACATTAAATTGTTAAACTTGGGTCAAACGTTTCGGGTAGCCTTCCACAAGCTTCCCACAATAAATTGGGTGAATTTAGGCCCATTCCTCCTGACAGAGCTGGTGTAACTGAGTCAGGTTTGTAGGCCTTCTTGCTAGCACACGCTTTTTCAGTTCTGCCCACACATTGTCTATAGGATTGAGGTCAGGGCTTTGTGATTGCCACTCCAGTACCTTGACTTTGTTGTCCTTAAGCCATTTTGCCACAACTTTGGAGGTCTGCTTTGGGTTGTTGTCCATTTGGAAGACCCATTTACGACCAAGCTTTAACTTTAACTGATGTCTTGAGGTGTTGCTTCAATATATCAACATAAGTTTCCTCCTCATGATGCATCTATTTTGTGAAGTGCACCAGTCCCTCCTGCAGCAAAGCACCCACCACAACATGATGCTGCCATCCCCATCCTTCACGGTTGGGATGGTGTTCTTCGGCTTGCAAGCCTCCCCCTTTTCCCTCCAAACATAACGATGGTCATTATGGCCAAACAGTTCTATTTTTGTTTCATCAGACCAGAGGACATTTCTCCAAAAAGTATAATCTTTGTACCCATGTGCAGTTGCAAACCGTAGTCTGGTTTATTTAATGGCGGTTTCGGAGCAGTGGCTTCTTCCTTGCTGAACGGCCTTGATTGATTTGCACATTTCACACCAAAGTACGTTCATCTCTAGGAGTCAGAGCGCGTCTTCCTGAGCGGTATGATGGCTGTGTGGTCCCATGGTGTTTATTCTTGCGTACTATTGTTTGTACAGATTAACATGGTACCTTCAGGTGTTTGGAAATTGCTCCAAAAGATGAACCAGACTTGTGGAGGTCTACAATTCAAGCAAAGAGGCACTGGGTTTGAAGGTAGACCTTGAAATACATCCACAGGTACACCTCCAATTGACTCAAATTATGTCAATTGGCCTAACAGAAGCTTCTAAAGCCATTACATCATTTTCTGGAATTTTCCAAGCTGTTTAAAGGCACAGTCAACTTAGTGTATGTAAACTTCTGACCCACTGGAATTGTGATACAGGGAAAAGTGAAATAATCTGTCTGTAAACAATTGGAGGAAAAATTACTTGTAGATGTCCTAACCGACTTGCCAAAACTATAGTTTGTTAACAAGAAAATTTGTGGAGTGGTTGAAAAACGAGTTTTATTGACTCCAACCTAAGTGTATGTATACTTCCGACTTCAACTGTATATCTCGAAACAGTCATGACTATTTAGCAAAAATAATTGTCAAGTTTTTTACCAACTAATTTCTTAGTTACGTGATTGTATAACTAGCAAAGGAGTTTTGAAGTTGAGGGTGCAGTATTTATGAAGTTTGGCAATGAGAATAAAAACTACCAAAGTTCAGCAAGTTAAGCCAGGGAAAACCGGGAAAATTAGCTCGGGCCTAGTGCGCATGTGCACCCATGCACAATAGTCTATTTCAGGAGACATATTGCAGTTTCTCTGCTCTGATATCAGGAGCCGGCGGCAAAAAGTTTGATTAAATAAATCAGACGACTCACATTTAAGGATAGTGAATCTATATGCAATTCCGAAATCAGCTGTAACTGTCAATAGTAAAGCTTAATACAATGTTTGAGTGAACCCTGAACACAGAAAATGAATGGTGAAGTCACTTCCAGACACGGTAGACTCCTCCTCACCACTCTTTTTTTTATTTGTATTTCACCCCCCTTTTTCTCCTCAATTTCGATCCTGTCTCATCACTGCAACTCCCAAACGGGCTCGGGATAGGCGAAGGCAGAGTCCCCCGCCAGCTTAACCCGGAAGCCAGCCGCACCAATGAGTCGGAGGAAACACTGTTCAACTGGCGATAGGTGTCAGCCTGCAGCCACCCGGCCCACCACAAGGAGTCGCTAGGGCATGATGAGCCAAGTAAAGCCACCTCGGCCAAACCCTCCCCTAACCCGGACGACGCTGGGCCAATTGTGCACCGTCCTATGAGACTCCTGGCCATAGCTGTAGTAACGCGCCACTTGTAAACCTGCGCCACTCGGAGGCCTTTCCTCACCACCTTATTAGCTATAGAGCTCAACAGCTTGTAGTCTTAAAAACGTAAATAAGTTACCGCTGGTTCATTCAGCCATTGCTATGGGGAAAGTGAATGGGGAAAGAATAGAGTTTTGGGAGAAATGCAGAAATAAGGTCTGAGATTAACACAAGCTATGGATATCTTATATGTTTTGTTCTATGAGATAATTCAGAAAGTTAACATGACCTTTGTGAATGCTTTTATGTGTTTATGTGCTTTTTTTGATGACATAAATGTTTCAAAAGTCACAAAAAGTGATGATAACTGGAGAAGATTATCTCATATAACAAAACATGCATTATAATGCGAAACATGATGTGATGGCGACAGATGAATGGCACGAGAATGAGCCTCAGGATATCATCACGGTATCTCTGTGCAAATTGTTGTCTGTAGCTTATACCTTCCCATACCATAACGCCACCGCCACCATGGTGCACTCTGTTCACAATGTTGACATCAGTAAACCGCGCACCCACACGATGCCATACCCGTGGGCTGCGGTTGTGAGGCCGTTTGGATGTACTACCAAATTCTCTTAAACAACGTTGGAGGTGGCTTATGATAAAGAAATTAACATTAAATTCTCTGGTAATAGCTATTGTGGACATTTCTGTATTCAGCATTCCAATTGCACATTCCATCAAAACTTGAGACCTCTGTGGCATTGTGTTGTGTGACAAAACCGCACATTTTATAGTAGCATTTTATTGTCCCCAGCCCAAGGTGCAACCGTGTAATGATCATGCTGTTTAATCAGTTTATTGTTATGCCACACCTGTCAGATGGATGGATTATATTGGCAAAGAAATGCTCACTAACAGGGATGCAAATAAATATGAGAAATTATTTTTAGAGAAATAAGCTTTTTGTGCATATGGAACATTTCTGGGATCTTTTATTTCTGCTCATGAAACATGGAACCAACACTTTACGTGTTGCGTTCATTTTTTGTTCAGTGTATTTAGGCTTGCCATAACAAAGGCGTTAAATACTTATTGACTCAAGACATTTCAGCTTTTTTGAGGCTCAGTGTATCTCACCGTGTGTCAGCTGGTTGCAGGAGGATTTAATAAGTGCCCTGGTGTTTAAATCCACAGGATGAATAGCTATTCCCAGAGCATAACATATGCCCACAGGCAATCTGAGATCCATCCCTCCCTTCTCCCCACTCCTTTCCCTCCCACTCTCTCTCTGTCCTTACACAGCCAGTCAATGACCTAGGAAGCCATCTAAACCCCTGAGGACACATTCAACCCGGCTGGGGTTTCAACAGCACTGGGCTAGATGGAACCACAAAGCTTTTTATCATTTGGTCCCAGTCTTAACACCACACATTACATCGAGTTACTGGATATGAGAGGCTCTTCTTCTTGCTGTTGGCATCTGTGAAGAGGAGGAGCAGGACGGGAGAGTTTGGAGAATGTGAGTCAGCCATGTGATTACTCACATTGATTTCCGTTACATCTGCTCCGTCCCACTACATCATTAAGGGAGAGGGCTCCCACAGCGAATTGACAATTCCAATTTAGCAACTTTCAAGAGATTGATTATGTATATTTGGTTGGATGTTGGAGAGACAACAGTACAGCAGGTAGGTGATCCACTAGGGTTGAACCATCCTGTAGTTGGAAAACACAGAGGTAACACGTAGACCTACTGTAACATGTACAGTGGGGCAAAAAAGTATTTAGTCAGCCACCAATTGTGCAAGTTCTCCCACTTAAAAAGATGAGAGAGGCCTGTAATTTTCATCATAGGTACACTTCAACTATGACAGACAAAATTAGCAAAAATAATCCAGAAAATCACATTGTAGGATTTTTAATGAATTTATTTGCAAATTATGGTGGCCCGTCAGGTAGTCCAGCATCCAGTTGCAGAGGGAGGTGTTTAGTCCCAGGGTCCTTAGCTTAGAGATGAGCTTTGAGGGCACTATGGTATTGAACGCTGAGCTGTAGTCAATGAATAGCAGGAACTCCTTTTGTCCAGGTAGGAAAGGGCATTGTGGAGTGCAATAGAGATGGCATCATCTGTGGATCTGTTGGTGCGGTATGCAAAGTGTTGTGGGTCTAGGGTTTCTGGGATAATGGTGTTGACGTAAGCCATGACCAGCCTTTCAAAGCATTTCATGGCTACAGATGTGAGTGCTATGGGTCGGTATTCATTTACGCAGGTTGCCTTAGTCCCTGTGCCCAAGAATACTATGGTGGTCTGCTTTAAACATGTTTTTATTACAGACTCAGTCTGGTTGAAAATGTCAGCTGGGCAGCACATGCTCAGAGTACACATCCTGTTAATCTGTCTGGCCCTGCGGCCTTGTGAATGTTGACCTGTTTAAAAGGTCTTAGTTACATCGGCTATGGAGAGCGTGACTACACAGTCGTCCGGAACAGCTGATGCTTTAGTGTTGCTTGCCTCGAAGCGAGCATAGAAGTAATTTAGCTCATTTGGTAGGCTCGTGTCACTTGGCAGCTCGCGCCTGTGCTTCCCTTTGTAGTTTGTAATAGTTTGCAAGCCCTGCCACATCCGACAATCGTCGGAGCCAGTGTAGTACGATTCAAATCTTAGTCCTGTATTGACGCTTTGCCTGTTTGATGGTTCGTCTGAGGGAATAGAGGGATATCTTATAAGCGTCCGGGTTACAGTTCTGCTCCTTGAAAGCGGAAGCTCTACCCTTTAGCTCAGTGCGGATGTTCCCTATAATCCATGGCTTCTGGTTAGGGTATGTTGGTAGGTCACTGTGGGGACGACGTCATCGATGCACTTATTGATGAAGCCAGTGACTGATGTGGTGTACTCCTCAATACCATAGGATGAATTCTGGAACATATTCCAGTCTGTGCTAGCAAAACAGTCCTGTAGCTTAGCATCTGCGTCATCTGACCACTTCTTTATTGACCGAGTCACTGGTGCTTCCTGCTTTAGTTTCTGCTTGTAAACAGGAATCGGGAGGATTTTCCAGATTTGCCAAATGGAGGGCGAGCTTTGTACGTGTCTCTGTCTGTGGAGTAAAGGTGGTCTAGAGATATTTTTCCTCTGGTTGCACATTTAACATGCTGGTAGAAATGAGGTAAGACGGATTTAAGTTTCCCTGCATTAAAGTCCCCGGCCACTAGGAGCGCTGCCTCTGGATGAGCGTTTTCCTGTTTGCTTATGGCCTTATACAGCTCATTGAGTGCGGACTTAGTGCCAGCATCGGGTTGTGCTGGTAAATAGACAGCTATGATAAATATAGATGAAAACTCTCTTGGTAAATAGTGTGGTCTACAGTTTATCATGAGATACTCTACCTCAGGCAAGCAAAACCTTAAGACTTCCTTTAAACCTCTACGGGATTGGTGTCCCGTACAAAATGTTCTTAGCTTTAAAAATGATAGGCTGACAGAGTTTTACCTATGACTTCAGGAACAACATTTTGGATTATTCTGTTTATGTAACCAATTAGTGAACACCATTTATTCTGCTTCCAGGTTGCTGACGATAATAGAATGGCTTGGAAATGTAAGTTGTGTGCAACCCCATTTCACATTTACTAAAACACTATCATCTAAAGCAGTTATTCCTCGAGTCCACTGCCATGTCTTTATGAAGATTGTGTTTGCACATTTCAATGCACTTCAAACTCCTCTATCGCAATAAGGCAGGTCAGAAATACTGTTGGTCAGGAGCATGCATCTTTTAACTGCCCTCTGTGTGCATTCAAGCAACCTTTCTTGTAATCTGTACTCTTCAGTCACCTTAGGGGAAATGTAAAGAAGCATGAGATGGTGGCATGCCCATTTAAGAGTTGCGATTACCGCACAAATGCATACTCATTTAATTCACACAAGAGTAGGACACACCAAGTGAGTGTTAGGTCAGGTTTCCGTGATGACATTGTCTGTCAGCAAACTGATAACTCCCCTGCCACTAGCTCAGATGACTTAAATGAAGAATGTCCCGGCCAGAGCACAGAAATAGATGCTTCAGACAATGATGACACTGGTGAATTGAGGAATCAGCTGAAACAAAATGGAACTTTATTTTAGAAAAATGCAGTCTATCCTTCATGTGTCAGATACAGCTACAAGAAATCGTTTAACACTCAAATCAGATTTTCTCCAAGTCCCAACCATTAATCAAGGAGGCAATTAACGAGGTATTGTAGAAGCATGACCACTCTATTAGTGATACTACCCTTAAAGAAGTTGTCAGTGCGGTCATAGACAGTGATATTCTTGCCAGTGGTAGTGCTGAAGGTGCAGTTATCTTCCAAGAGGAGAAAAACATTTGTTGAGAGAAACTATCCCATGGTAAAGCCATTTAGACTTCGAGCAACCTGCACACACAATGGTGTATGTTCCAATACTTTAGATTCTTCAAGATCTGTTTAAAAACACTGATATTCTAAGCAAGATCTCAGCAGCAAATATTGAGCCAAGTCACTACGAGTCCCACAAAGATGGTTCATATTTCCATGAAAATGACATTCTCAACAGGAGAACTTAAACTGTCACTCCAGCTGTATATTGATGAATCAGCCTCACACACTTAAAAGCTTGCTGCAATGTGTAAAGTGACAGACCTCCAAAAGTATGGTTACGCAGCTGTACTTGTACCATTATTACATGACATTCGTTCTCTTGAATAGGATGGCGTTTTTATTGATTGGGGGGTGGGGGTAATAGTCTTTTAGAGCAGAGTATGTTTGTAGATTCTGTATGGCCACCAACAAACAGATTCAGTCCAATAAGGAGAATTTAGCCTGACAACTAAAGCCTGTTGAGCTGTCTCTTTGCCCTAAAAGAGATGATTCACCTTAAGTACTTCACTTTCGACTATTTAAACAGGAAGATAGCATTGTTTCCATATCAGCACACAGACAAAGTTGATAGACCACAGCTCATTCCCAAGACTTTCACCTCTAAAGGTACAATAGGAGGAATGGACATGAGGGTGATGGTTCATGGGCAGTTTTGATGGACTTGAAAAAAAAGTGGTAGAATTGGCTTGTGTCCAGTGTTTACATATTGAGTATTTGCAGTGTAAAATTAGTGACCATAGACAGATTCTTAAAGAGATCTTCCCGGAGTATAGACTTCGCCATAAACATCACTATGTCGAGCACTATCCCAACCTTAAGTGTTTTGGACCCTTGGTGCACCTCTGGACTATGCGGTTTGAGGGCAAATATTGTTTCTTCAAAAGTATTGTATACGACACACAGAACTGTAAGAACATTTTGAAGACATTGGCAAGCAGACACGAGTACTTGATGGCTTATCTCAGTCTTCCATCATTTTTCACACCACAGACCCTAACATCTAATGTCTATCCTAGTTTCACCACTACATTGAGGGAGAGACGACTATCAACACAATCTGCACTACATCGAAGGTCACCGTTGATGGCACAGACTATACCCCTGGTTTGTTTGTGTCAGTTGGAGTAGGTGGGGAGGCTGCCTCAGTTCTGCAAAATTGCTCATATATATCTCTTGTGAATAACAATGTTTATTTTCTATGCAGTCATTGAGTCATGGTATGTAGAACATCCTTGTTCCTATGAGCTATCATCTACAAGTTAGCCTGTCTGTCCAATTGCAATCTGAGTTCAACGACACTGTCACCTTTTCTGCATACAACATTGATGTCCAGCTGCTGTTGACCCCCAAGAGGTTCATTCGAGTGAGAAAAATGTTGAACAATTTATGGTGTGTCATTATTTGTTTAATGAAGTGTTACCATTTGTATTGTTTTGATATTCCAAGTGCAACCTCTCACTTCGTGGATGTCATTAAGGCAGCCCCCTGCACCTCTCCAATTCAGAGGGGTTGGGTTAAATGCGGAAAACACATTTCAGTTGAATAAATTCAGAAGTACAACTGACTAGTGTTAGAGTTGTGTCAATTCAAATCTGGTATCAGGATAAATATGACATTGAGTCAACAATTGTATACTATGTATTTTTTATTAGCTAAGCAATAAGTGCCATGAGGCCGAAGGAATTGTCTGTAGAGCGCAGAGAAAGGTTTCCAAAAACACAGTGGCCAAAAACACAAATGGAAGAAGTTAGGAAGCACCAAGACTCTTCCTAGAGCTAGGAGCCCGGCCAAACTGAGCAATCAGGGGCCCTGGTCAGGGTTCCTCTGGAGATGGGAGAATCTTCCAGAAGGACAACAGTCTCTGCAGCGCTCCACCAATTAGGCCTGTATGGTAGAGTGGCCAGACAGAAGCCACTCCTCCATAAAAGGCACATGATAGCCCGCTTGGAGTTTGCCAAAAGGCATATCAAAGACTCTCAGACCATGAGAAACGAGATTCTCAGGCCTGATGAAACCAGGATTGAACTCTTTGTCTGAATGCCGAGCGTCACGTATGGAAAAAACCTGGCACCCTTCCTACGGTGAAGCATGGTGGTGGCAGCATCATGCTGTGGGGATGTTTTTCAGCGGCAGGGACTGGGATACTAGTCAGGATCGAGGGAAAGATGAACGGAGCAAAGTAGAACAATCCTTGATGAAAACCTGCTCCAGAGCACTCAGGACCTCAGACTGGGGTGAAGGGTCACCTTTCAACAAGACAATGACCCTAAGCACACAGCCAAGACAACGCAGGAGTGGCTTCAGGACAAGTCTTAATGTCCTTGAGTGGCCCAGGCATGTCTCAGACTTGAACCCGATATCACATCTCTGGAGAGACCTGAAAATAGCTGAGCAGCGACGCTCCCCATTCAACCTGACGGGGCATGAGATGATCTGCAGAGAAGAAGAAATTCCCTAAATACTGGTGTGCCATTCTTGTAGCGTCATACCCAAGACGACTCGAGGCAGTAATCGCTGCCAACGGTGCTTTAACAAAGTACTGAGTAAAAGGGTCTGAATACTTATGTAAATTATGTTAATTTGTGTTTTATCCTTTGGCAAAAATCTCTAAAAGACTGTTTTTGATTGGTCATTATGGGGTGTTGTGTGTAGATTGAGGAAAATGTTTTAATCCATTTGAGAATAAGACTAACTTAATAACAAAATGTGGAAAAAGTCAAGGGGTAGGAGTACTTTCCGGATGCACTGTATATAAAATATATATAATTTCCCTTCATTTTAAACTCTCCCCTAATTGGAGTAAACTAATGGACCACACTTAGGCTACTACTTCTAATTTATACATTTCACGGACCTAGTATATTTTACAATAATTTTTGTTTTTAATCCTATCCTTCAGCTATCCTCAACCTCTCCCATCAGTCTCTGAAGACCATCCAGTTTTGATTTCAATTAGAATTTTTTTTGCCAAATAAGTTGCACTCTCATTTCCATTGACACTAGCGGGTGGGGAATGAGAAACAGAGGAGAAAGATAATAGAGACAGAAAAAGAGGGTTCTACTAAGCTATATGGAATTGTTGAGGTCATACCAAGGATCATTTAGCCATTTGATTTTGAATGAAAGACCACTTGATTTAAAAAAATAAAAAAAAAGTGGGCCTTATTGCCATTAGCCCACACAAACGCATTGAATAACATTACATGGAACAAGAGAGTTCCCACCAAAAACCTAAAGGAAGTTTGTTCTAAAGCGTCCGTCCAATATTGGAGATATAGAGATTATCAGGAAACAATAAAAAAATAAAAAATGAACCCCTTATTTTAGACACTAAACAGTCTCCATACATACTTCCATTAATTTTTTTAACTGGTAGCGGGGGACCTGAATACGATTTCTCTGTGAAAACGAAAACTGTGTATTTATCATGATGGATATCAAGGCAATCTGAGGATACCTACTTTTTAGTGTTCATGTTATTTCATCTTGCATCTACAATTTTTGGAAAATGTACATTTATGAGAATCATCGATTGTCCAGACATATCCCATTATGCTGGGATAAATTTATATCCACTCAGATTACGTGGTATGAAAGTTCTAGAAAAAGGGAAGGAAATGACCCTTTGGCATCTCTTTTCCCAATAGTGAACGCATTTGCTACATACTTTAGTTTTATGCTCTTGTGAAGGTGAGCTGTAATAGATGGAGCAAAGAAAATGATATACTGTGACTAAAAATAGAGGGCAGGATTTCCTGAGCTCACTGAAGGCCGTTATTCAAATTGAGTATTTGACAGCTTCTAATGTAGCCTATTCATTCTACAGTGTTTTGCATTCTGGAGTTGTTTTTTAAACACAAAAACAGTAATAAAAAAAACAGAATGTAATAAATATTTTATTACAACATTTTGCTGGACATAAACCAGTGAAGTCTGAAAAACATTTGAATAAGATGTCAGTAAAAGCAAACTATTATGTTAAGTTGGGTAGCAGACATAACTTGGATAAATCATTAAGTTCTAATGCTGTAGGTGTTTCCGAACGACTTAGATTGTAAAACAAATTGGACAGGTTCTCACATTTTACTTTTGGGGACACAAGCAGCAAAAGCCAGTCTTTGCAAGCAGCATTTGAAAATCAGAACAAATATTAGCTGCTTGAACATTTGACTATGAACTCCAAAATGTTTAAATTAGAACCCCACCAATTAAGCCCCCCCCCCCCCCCCAAAAAAAAACAAAACATTGTACAAAGTAGCTTTATTCCTCACACTGAACAAATTAGTCAAACAGTTTTATTAAAAGGGATTCTCCAGTACTTTTATATACTTTTTAAGCCAGTAGTTCGGAAGGTAGTGTCACCTATGTGCACCACGTTATTGCTCTCTCTCACTCTGCTCTTTGTGCATCTTGCTAGCGGTCACTTGCATGACGAGGGCTGAAGCTCATTGGTTGAAACCGAATTGCTAAGGGGCTGGCCCACATGAGGGAAAATGACAAAGCACAGCTTCCAGAAAAACAGTTACTTTCAAACTAGGGATTTCGTTGCCAATTCAAGCAAAACAAATTCTGCACATAGATCATGCATGCGCATGAATAAACTACACATTGAGCTGCCAGGAAGTGTCAAAGCGGGAGGTATTACATTTTTTTTTATATATATTTTTGCCAAAATTCCAGAGCCTGTCTAAGTGTGTATTCCTCACATTAGAGACAGGAAGTGGTCCAGGAAGTGTGAGGAGCGGAGGAGTGCCTTTTCTTCTACATGAACATGTCATCGTAGCCTGGCGGCGGCATGTGATCTGGGTCTGGCCTGGAAACCACAGAGCATAATACAGTCATACATCCATAAATAATACTCGTCGACAAGTGCCCCACTCAAATCAAATTTTATTTGTCACACATACACATGGTTAGCAGATGTTAATGCGAGTGTAGCGAAATGCTTGTGCTTCTAGTTCCGACAATGCAGTGATAACCAACAAATAATCTAACAAACAATTCCAACAAAATCTAACAAACAACAAAGTCTTGTACACAGTGTAAGGGGATAAAGAATATGTACATAAAGATATATGGATGAGTGATGGTACAGAGCAGCATAGGCAAGATACAGTAGATGATATTGAGTACAGTATATACATATGAGATGAGTATGTAAACAAAGTGGCATAGTTAAAGTGGCTAGTGATACATGTATTACATAAGGATGCGTACAGTATATACGTATGCATGTGAGATGAATAATGTAGGGTAAGTAACATTATATAAGGTAGCATTGTTTAAAGTGGCTAGTGATATATTTACATAATTTCCTATAAATTCCCATTATTAAAGTGGCTGGAGTTGAGTCAGTGTGTTGGCAGCAGCCACTCAATGTTAGTGATGGCTGTTTAACAGTCTGATGGCCTTGAGATAGAAGCTGTTACCTGGTGGGCAATTTCTGTGACGGCCCACCACACCAGCCATTTTTCTTTTGTTGAATTTTTACCCCTTTTTCTCCCCAATTTCGTGGTATCCAATTGTTGTACTATCTTGTCTCATTGCTACAACTCCCGTACGGGCTCGGGAGAGACGAAGGCTGAATGTCATGCGTCCTCCGATACACAACCCAACCAGCAGAACTGCTTCTTAACACAGCGCGCATCCAACCCGGAAGCCAGCCGCACCAATGTGTCGGAGGCTACACCGTGCACCTGGCAACCTTGGCTAGCGCGCACTGCGCCCGGCCCGCCACAGGAGTCGCTGGTGCGCGATGAGACAAGGAGATCCCTACCGACCAATCCCTCCCTAACCCGGACGACGCTAGGCCAATTGTGCGTCGCCCCACGGACCTCCCGGTCGCGGCCGGTTACGACAGAGCCTGGGCGCGAACCCAGGGACTGATGGCACAGCTGGCGCTGCAGTACAGCGCCCTTAACCACTGCGCCACCCGGGACGCCACACCAGCCATTTTTTCACTCTTAGATGACAGCCTAGAAGAATTTAACCTTGACTTCAGTTACATAGACTGACATATTGCATCTCAAATACCTGTGTGTTTACAATAGCCTTCACTTTCTTACCTAACATACAGATGAAAAGCCATCTCTTTTCCTAACTCAGGCACACTGATTGATTTGAACACCGGAATGTTATTTATTGTGCACTTATTCATGTCAAATAAATCCCATAATATAAAAGTGAGGTTACACGCTATAACTAGTAATAAATAAATAAATAATATTGAAAGCATTTATAAATATTATGAACAAAAATAAAACACAATTTCACTGAGTTACAGTAAATTGAAATAAATGCATTAGGTCCTAATCTATGTATTTCACATAACTCAGCAGGGGCGCAGCCATGGGTGGGCATAGGCTCACCCACTGGGGAACCAGGCCTAGCCAAATCGGAAACACTTCTCCCCCTCCCCCACACAAAAATGGCTTTCTTACAGACAGAAATACTCCTCAGTTTCATCAGGTGGCTGGTCTCAGGCGATCCCGCAGGTAAAGAAGCAGGATGTGGAGGTCCTGGGCTGGCGTGGTTACATGTGTTCATGAGGCCGGCTGGACATGCAGCCAAATTCTTTAAAACAACGTTTAAGCTGCCTTTGTTTATGGTTGAGAAATTATCATTAAATTCTCTGGTAACAGCGCTGGTGGACATTCCTGCAGTTGGCATGCCAATTGCATGCTTCCTCAAATTGAGACATCTGTGCCATTGTGTTGTGTGACAAAACTGCAAATTTTAGTGGCCTTTATTGTCCCCAACACAAGGTGCACCTGTGTAATGATCATGCTGTTTAAATCAGCTTCTTGATATTGCACACCTATCAAGTGGATAGATTATATTGGCAGAGGAGAAATGCTCAGTAACATGGATGAAAACAAAATGGTGCAACCAAAAAAAAAAAAGGTTTATGCGTATGGAACATTTCTGGGATCTTTTATGTCAGCTCATGTGCTCAAACTTTACATGTGGCATTATATTTTTCTTCAGTGTAGTTTATTCACCATCACTCCTACAAATGTAAGCTAGTAAGCAATAAATTGATGTATTACTTACACAACTTTCCAATTATGCATTAATGATTAATAAGGTGTACAGTTCATACATTAATACTGTAAATAATGAATATAATCAATAGTTTAAAGTCTGTAAATATCGACATATTTCTAGCTTACTAACATTTACAAATGTGAGAATACTACTACTTATGAATGCCTTCTAAAATGGTGGACATTAGTAATACCCAAAATAAAATTCAAGAAAATAACTCCTACCCAGGTCTGTGTCTTCCGACAGGCCCAAAGGGGTCAAAGCGGGCCCCGGGTGGCACAGCTCCCGGCGGCAGGATGCCAGGGAGCCCACCAGAGGGGTCAAACCCTGAGCGGGGATAACCAGCCCTCAAAGGGTCCACGATCATCCCTCCTCCACGACCACTGGGAGACACAGAAACAGAGCCGTCATTGGTCTATTGCATTAGATAGAAAATGCTATTTGCTGTGATAGTGACTCAATAATAATCCACTTTCCTAATATTTGAGCCTGATCTTCATTGTCCGCATAATTTAAGGCATGTAAATTAAAATATGAAGATTTTGAATAGTCCTTTAAATGAATACCATCTACATAGTCAAGGTGGTTGGATTAATGTCTTTAGTGCCTAGTGCTTTAAATTCAAAGAAAACAATTGCTTTGCAGTTAAATGTACAGTACACAAACATTTTTGGTAAAAAAGCCCAGCCATAGTGAGGAATGGTCCAACGCCTGCTTCATTGTCTCTTGTTCTACCATTGCTGAGTGCAGGAGGGAAACTCACCCAAAGGGATCCAGATCGGCTCCACCTGCAGCGAAAGGAGCCATGGGGTCTGGCCTGAAAAACACATGACACCACTAGAGTGTATCACAAAGCAGACTTCACGCTATGGTCTTTTAAAACCTACTTTGTTAAAATAGTGAGTTATAGCTTGCAAAATAAACAAATGTGAATCTGGGTGACAACATGAGGAAGTTTTTTTTCCTACATTAGGACTGTTTCACTCAAGAGATTAGGTCTGCGTCATGTGGTATCGTAACACACAAAGAAAATTAAAGACCGCATATAGTTGTACCCATGCAAGGTATTGTCAGATGTCAACTAAATCTATTGATCCAAAGTGGAAAACTGGTTGATTTGATTGTACAGCCAACAACCAATTCACGTCAGCTGCCAACTAAATACAATATCATTGTACATTCAACATTGTGCCGATCGCCCGCAGGGGTCTTGATTGAAAAACAAAATGTGAAAAGTATGCATGCACGTCAATATAGTATCACTTACAGTTGAAGTCGGAATTTGACATACACCAAATATATATATTTAAAAAAACGAGTGGTTAAAAAATGAGTTTTAATGACTCCAACCTAAGTGTATGAATGCTTCCGACTTCAACTGTACATATAAATACACTTTTTTCCCAGAAGACTATAGCTTTCAACCTTGGAACTGAAACATGTATTCATGGTGTATTGTGGCAAGGCCCACAGCAGGAGAGTGACTATCCCTTTTAATGAAGGCGAATGTTGCAACCCTAGAAGACTCTACAGGCGATGTGAGCTGAACTCGAGAAATGCCGCCCATTGGCCTGCATTTTTGAACACCTATAACTGCCATTTAGAGAATAAACTTTTTTTTGTTGCCTTAAGTTAAATAAATAAAATAAGTTTATAAAGTGGCACAGCGTCCACCTTACATTTTTTGGGAAGAACACCGGATAAATTTACAGTAACTTCAGAAAGTACTCATACCCCTTGACTTATTCCAAATGTAAGTGTTACAGCCGGATTTCCAAATGGTTTAAATTGATTCCTCACACATGCAATTTCAGCAAATGAAGTACTAACATCTAATTTACATAAGTATTCACACCCCTTAGTCAATACTTTGTAGAAGCACCTTTGTTGGCAAATACAGCTTTGAGTAGTCTTGGGTATGTCTGGATCAGCTTTACACATCTGGATTTGGGGATTTTCTCCCATTCTTCCTTGGAGATTCTCAAGCTCTGTTAAGGCAGATGGGGAGCGGCAGTGAATTGGAATCAAGTACTTCCACAGAATTTAAAATGGGATTCAAGTCTGGGCCACTAAAGGCCTTTGACATTCTTGTTCTGAAGCCAATGGAGACCACTGTGCTCTTGGAAACACCCCAGTTTTATGTCTCATCACAATTCTCTCAGATATCTATGGATAGTTCCTTGGACTTCATGGAATAGTTTCTGCTCTGACATACTGTCAACTATGGGACCTTACAGTTAATTCAGAATGTATTCAGACCCCTTAACTTTTTCCAGTCTTAGCCTTATTCTGGACCAATTTTTTTTGTGTTGTTAAAAAAAGCACACGACAAAGCTAACAGGCTTAGAAATATTTGCTAATTGACAACAAAAAAAATGCTAATGAGATCGGGTGCACCCTGTTTCCATTGATCATCCTTGAGATGTGTCTTCATCTTGGACTCCACCGGTGGTAAATCCAACTTAAGACATGATTTGGAAAGGCACACGTATACATAAAAAAAAAAAAAAAAAAAATGAAAAGCCCCACGGTTGACAGTGCATGTCAGAGCAAAAAACAAGCCATGAGGTTGAAGGAATTGTCCGTAGAGCTCAGAGACATGATTGTGTCGAGGCACAGATCTGGGGAAGGGTACCAAAAACATTTCTGCAGAATTGAAGGTCCCCAAGACAGTGGCCTTCATCATTCTTAAATGGAAGAAGTTTAGGAAGTGTCTTGATGGTTCCAGATTTGGCCGCCCGGCCAAACTGCGCAATCGCAAGAGAAGGGACTTGGTCAGGGAGGTGACCAAGAACCCAATAGTCACTCTGACAGAGTTCCTCCTTGGAGATGGGAGAACCTTCCAGAAGGACAACCATCTCTGCAGCACTCCACCAATCAGGCCTGTATGGAAGTGGCCAGGCAAAAGCCACTCCTCAGTAAAAAAAAAGGCACAACAGCCCATTTGGAGTTTGCCAAAAGGCACCATGAGAAACAAGATACTCTGGTCTGATGAAACCATGGTTGAACTCTTTGGTCTTTATGCCACGCGTCATGTCTGGAGGAAACCTGGCACCATCCCTACGGTGAAGGATGGGTAGCAGCATCATGCTGTGGGGATGTTTTTCTAGCGGCAGCGAATGGGAGATTAGTGAAATAATTGTTGTGAAAATGATGTGTCATGCACAAAGTAGATATCCTAACCAACTTGCCAAAACTATAGTTTGTTAACAATAAATGTGTGGAGTGGTTGAAAAACAAGTTTCAATGACTCCAACCTAAGTGTGTGTAAACGTCAACTATACGTGTGAAATTTGTTTCGATTTAGAAAATACCATTATCATGCACCTATCTCAAAACAGGCAGCGGGGAAAAAAATAAAATGTCAATCTATGCACTTAAAATAGCAAATGGAGGACAATTTTCCCATGGTTCATTTTCATGCCAGCCAAGTAGGCTATACTCCTGCTGTAAAGAGAAGCAATGTGCTTAATATTAGGAAAGTTGCATAGCCTATAGAAATGTTGCGCAACATGACCACTCATGAAGTTCGAGATTAGATTTGCATTAATGTCAGTGATTAGAGGGACAGAGTACCAGGCATTTATCAAATTTGGTAGACTAATGACCAGGTAATACAGTGACCGTAACAACCCTAGCCATACCTTACTTCATTGATAAATTACAGAAATAAGAGTCACCAGATCCAATCACAGGGTTGACTAACTCTGGAGATCCCTCCATCTCCACTGAGATAAAAACAGATGTACTTTTTTTTTTTGGCACCTTACTTGTGGACTGATCTCAGAACTCTGAAGTAGGATGTTCTGGTGCAGTTCAGACAGCTGTTTGATTACTTTTTTAAACTTCGGAATGCGTTTATTTTTGTTTTGTAAATAATTTAAAAAAAATCACATGTAAATGTTTATTACATTGGAATTGTAAATATGTATGGTTGTGTGCAGGGCTCCCTTGTAAAATAGGCCTTGGTCACAATGTGATTCCCTGTTTAAATAAACTGAGTATACCAAACACCTTCCTAACATTGAGTTGCAAAACATTTGGCCATCAGAACAGCCTCAATTCTTCAGAGCATGGATTGCTGGCCCATGTTGACTCCAATGCTTCCCACAGTTTTGGCAAGTTGGCTGGATGTCCTTTAGGTGGTGGACCATTCTTGATACACACAGGAAACTGTTGAGTATGAAAAACACAGCAGTATCGCAGTTCTTGACACACAAACTGGTGAGCACGGCTACCATACCCGGTTCTAAGGCACTTAAATCTTATGTCTTGCCGATTCATCCTGAATAGCGCACACATACACAATCCATGTGTCAAGGCTTAAAAATCTTTCTTGAACCTTCTCCTCCCCACTGATTGAAGTGGATTTAACACGTGAAATCAATAAGAGAACATAGGGTGAAACCTAGTCAGTCTGTCATGGAAAAGGCAGGTGTTAATGTTATGTATACTCAGTGTACATTCAAATTAAATTCTGTCCATAGTAAATGAAAACAGTTGACAGATGACTGTGTGAAGCTTTAACCTACCCTATCATATGTGACCGAACGGCTCGAGTCGGTCTTATGTAGCAAAATTTGAAATTGTTTACATTGGATAAAAGATTGGATAAAAGACTCAGAAATCAAAAATTGTATATCATACACTAGAGTTGAGAAACAATGGGACAGTAATTCTGCTCTGAAAGTTGATAAACCCCACTTATGAGAAAATGGCTCTTGAATGTTTTGGTACACCTACTGGAGAGCTCCGTCTACAACCATTCAGCATCGTTCACACGCTCGTAAACTTTAGCCCCACCCATCTCTTTAAGGATTCAAATGAGGCCATGTGCTAAACAGAGTGAGTACGGTAGTGTAATAAATAAAAAGATTAAGACTAAGTGCTGGTTTATACCATGTCTATTGATATATCTGTTGACAGCTGTCATAGTGACATCATTTTGTCTTCGACATCAAACTTGTCCTGGTGGTCCAAAATAGCATAATTGGTGTATTTTACCACCAATAAACCAATAATTAAAAAAAAAAATGTAGTATGTAAATATAGCAAACCAAGCAACTAAAAGAAACTTCTAAACAATGTTTTGGTTCATTTCTAGCTTGTTAGCTAGTTAGATAACGTTAAGTAAGCTGGCTAGCCAGTTCAAATAATGACCATATCAAATAGCTGACGTCTTCACTTAAGCTAATCTGTATTCATTATTACATGAAAATAAACGTAGTCATTATTTCCAAGTTAATGGCAAGCCAATTACAGAAATTAGCTTACGGTTGCGAGTTAAGAAATAAAAGCAAGGCCTTCTACTGGAGAATTTTTGAAATTGGACACGAAGTGTTTACATTCAAATGCCACTCCTGTAAATTAGTGACGTGCATCACCTACTTTCCTGAAACGAGTAACATATACATAAATACCATTTCGTAATGTTACTAGGCTAAACAGTCAGTATAAATCAGTGACTACAGCTGATATAGTACAGTAGGGGTATTCAAGTCATGTTCTTCTTTACTAAGGTGAACATCAACTGGCCCAACATTCACTAGTTGAAGAACCCTGTAGTAAGGTATGTTGTACAAACCAGTTAGGCTGCCTACTGGTCTGTGGATGCCTTGTGGGAATGCGGAGAGGGTCACTGTCCGGCTGGGAGTCATTGGATTTCTCTCTGCTACTCTTGTCTTCCTTTCTTGGCGCGGGCACTGAGGAAAGGAGCTGGCTCTTCACCTTCTGAGACAAATCTTCTGCATTCTTGAATACACTGACAGAGGGGAGGATCATGTCAATACCAACACATTTTAGATACTTATAGGAATAGTAAGGTTCATTCTGTACAAATCTGGAATACAAATTGTAATGCATGAAAATGTATTTTGTCGCAAGGAGCTTTGATTCATACTTGTCATTGGATCTACACTGAACAAAAATATAAAAACACAAGAGCAACAAAAGGGTTTATTGAGTTCAAAGATATCAGGCAATTGATTAGGTCCTAATCTATGGATTTCAAATCAAATTTTATTGGTCACATACACATGGTTAGCAGATGTTAATGCGAGTGCAGTGAAATGCTTCTGCTTCTAGTTCCGACCGTGCAGTAATGTAACAATTTAACCACAAAGTGTAAAGGAATGAATAAGAATATGTACATATAAATATATGGATGAGCGATGGCCGTGCGGCATAGGAAAGATGCAGTAGATGGTATAGAGCACAGTATATACAGTGGGGAGAACAAGTATTTGATAACCTTCAAAATCAGCAGTGTTTCCTACTTACAAACGATGTAGAGGTCTGTCATTTTTTATCATATGTACACTTCAACTGTGAGAGATGGAATCTAAAACAAAAATCCAGAAAATCACATTGTAT
The DNA here is from genome assembly GCF_045791955.1 of Oncorhynchus clarkii lewisi. Lineage (NCBI taxonomy): Eukaryota > Metazoa > Chordata > Actinopteri > Salmoniformes > Salmonidae > Oncorhynchus > Oncorhynchus clarkii. The sequence continues at coordinate 32,340,492 of NC_092153.1, forward strand.
GGTTTTCAAGTAATTAATTTGCATTTTATTGCATGACATAAGTATTTGACACATCAGAAAAGCAGAACTTAATATTTGGTACAGAAACCTGTGTTTGCAATTACAGAGATCACACGTTTCCTGTAGTTCTTCTTGCCCACTCCTCCATACAGACCTTCTTCAGGTTTTGGGGCTGTCACTGGGCAATACGGACTTTCAGCTCCCTCCAAAGATGTTCTATTGGGTTCAGGTCTGAAGTCTGGCTAGGCCACACCAGGACCTTGAGATGCTTCTTACGGAGCCACTCCTTAGTTGCCCTGGCTGTGTGTTCCGGGTCATTGTCATGATGGAAGACCCAGCCACGACCCATCTTCAATGCTCTTACTGAGGGAATGAGTTTGTTGGCCAAGATCTTGCGATACATGGCCCCATCCATCCTCCCCTCAATACGGTGCAGTCGTCCTGTCCCCTTTGCAGAAAAGCATCCCCAAAGAATGATGTTTCCACCTTCATGCTTCATGGTTGGGATGGTGTTCTTGGGGGTTGTACTCATCCTTCTTCTTCCTCCAAACACAGCGAGTGGAGTTTAGACCAAAAAGCTCTATTTTTGTCTCAGACCACATGACCTTCTCCCATTCCTCCTCTGGATCATCCAGATGGTCATTGGCAAACTTCAGACGGGCCTGGACATGCGCTGGCTTGAGCAAGGGGACCTTGCGTGCGCTGCAGGATTTTAATCCATGACGGTGTAGTGTGTTACGAATTGTTTTCTTAGAGCTCTCTTCAGGTCATTGACCAGGTCCTGCCGTGTAGTTCTGGGCTGATCCCTCACCTTCTTCATGATCATTGATGATTGACCGTCATCTTGAACTTCTTCCATTTTCTAATAATTGCACCAACAGTTGTTGCCTTCTCACCAAGCTGCTTGCCTATTGTCCTGTAGCCCATCCCAGCCTTGTGCAGGTCTACAATTGTATCCCTGATGTCCTAACACAGCTCTCTGGTCTTGGCCATTGTGGAGAGGTTGGAGTCTGTTTGATTGAGTGTGTGGACAGGTGCAGTTAATACAGGTAATGAGTGGAGAACAGGAGGGCTTCTTAAAGAAAAACTAACAGGTCTGTGAGCCAGAATTCTTACTGGTTGGTAGGTGATCAAATACTTATGTCATGCAATAAAATGCAAATTAATTACTTAGAAAATCATACAATGTGATTTGTGTTTTAGATTCCGTCTCTCACAGTTGAAGTATACCTATGACAAAAATTACAGACCTTTACATGCTTTGTAAGTAGGAAAAACAAATCTGCAGTGTATCAAATACTTCTTCTCCCCACTGTACATATGAGATGAGTAATGTAGGGTAAGTGGCATTGGTGAAAGTGACTAGTGATACATTTATTATATCCAATTTTTTATTATTAAAGTGGCTAGAGATTTGAGTCAGTATGTTGGCAGCAGCCACTCAATGTTAGTGATAGCTGTTAAACAGTCTGATGGCCTTGAGATAGAAGCTGTTTTTCAGTCTCTCGGTCCCAGCTTTGATGCACCTGTACTGACCTCGCCTTCTGGATGATAGCGGGGTGAACAGGCAGTGGCTCGGGTGGTTGTTGTCCTTGATTATCTTTTTGGTCTTCCTGTGACATCGGGTGGTGTGGGTGTCCTGAAGGGAAGGTACCTTGCCCCCGGTGATGCGTTGTGCATACCGCACCACCCTCTGGAGAGCCTTACGGTTGTGGGCTGAGCGGTTGCCATACTAGGCGGTGATACAGCCTGACAGGATGCTCTCGATGCATCTGTAAAAGTTTGTGTTTTTGGTGAAAAGCCCAATTTCTTCAGCCGCCTGAGGTTGAAGAGACACTGTTGCACCTTCTTCACAACACTGTCTGTGTGGATGGACCATTTCAGTTTGTCCCGAGATGTGTACGCCCAGAAACTTAAAACCTTCCACCTTCTCCACTACTGTCCCGTCAATGTGGATAGGGGGGGGGCTCCCTCTGCTGTTTCTTGAAGTCCACAACCATCTCCTGTGTTTTGTTGATGTTGAGTGAGAGGTTATTTTCCTGCCACCACACTCCGAGGACCCTCAATTCCTCCCTGTAGGCCGTCTCGTTGTTGGTAATCAAGCCTACCACTGTAGTGTCATCTGTAAACTTGATGATTTGAGTTGGAGGCGTACATGGCCACGCAGTCATGGGTGAACAGGGAGTACAGGAGAGGGCTGAGAACGCACCCTTGTGCAATAAATGCAGCCTCAGGATATGTTGTTTCCAGTTTACATCAAGTCCAATGAGGTTCTTTCAGGGCAGTTTAGGTGTCTGCTTGGTGGGGGGGGGGTAGGATACACAGGGCTGTGATTATAATCTAAGAGAATTATCTTGGTGGATAAAGCGGTCAGCATTTGATTGTAAGGAACTCTAGGTTAGGTGAACAAAAGGACTGGAGTTCCTGTATGTTATTATAATCACACCATGACTCGTTAATCATAAGGCATACACTCCCGCACTTCTTACCAGAGATGTTGGTTTCGATGCGTGAAGAATCCAGGTGGCTGTACCGACTTTGCTAACGTATCCCAAGTGAGCCATGTTTCCGTGAAACAGAGAATGTTAGTCTCTCTGGAAGGCCACCCTTGCTCGAATTTCATCTACCTTGTTGTCAAGAGACTGACACAGGCGAGTAGTATACTCGGGAGAAGTGATCCCATCTAAGGAGCCTGGCCAGAAGGCCACCGTTGTTTTGGGTCGCCTACTGGGCTCTGAGCCATTGTCCTGGGTGGTGGTCCAAACCAAGGATCAGCTTGGGAACGTCGTACTCCTGGTCGTAATGTTGGTAAGTTGACATTACTCTTACAGTGGGGCAAAAAAAGTATTTAGTCAGCCACCAATTGTGCAAGTTCTTCCACTTAAAAAGATGAGAGAGGCCTTTAATTTTCATAATAGGTACACTTCAACTATGACAGACAAAATGAGAAAAAAAATTCCAGAAAATCACATTGTAGGATTTTTTATGAATTTATTTGCAAATTATGGTGGAAAATAAGTACTTGGTCAATAACAAAAGTTTCTCAATACTTTGTTATATACCCTTTGTTGGCAATGCCAGAGGTCAAACGTTTTCTGTAAGTCTTCACAAGGTTCTCACACACTGTTGCTGGTATTTTGGCCCATTCCTCCATGCAGATCTCCTCTAGAGCAGTGATGTTTTGGGGCTGTTGCTGGGCAACACGGACTTTCAACTCCCTCCAAAGATTTTCTATGGGGTTGAGATCTGGAGATTGGCTAGGCCGCTCCAGGACCTTCAAATGCTTCTTACGAAGCCACTCTTTCATTGCCCGGGCGGTGTGTTTGGGATCATTGTCATGCTAAAAGACCCAGCCACGTTTCATCTTCAATGCCCTTGCTGATGGAAGGAGGTTTTCACTCAAAATCTCACGATACATGGCCCCATTCATTCTTTCCTTTACATGGATCAGTCAACCTGGTCCCTTTGAAAAACAGCCCCAAAGCATGATGTTTCCACCCCCATGCTTCACAGTAGGTATGGTGTTCTTTGGATGTAACTCAGCATTCTTTGTCCTCCAAACACGACGAGTTGAGTTACCAAAAAGTTATATTTTGGTTTCATCTGACATTCTCCCAATCTTCTTCTGGATCATCCAAATGCTCTCTAGCAAACTTCAGACAGGCCTGGACATGTACTGGCTTAAGCAGGGGGACACGTCTGGCACTGCAAGATTTGAGTCCCTGTCGGCGTAGTGTGTTTCTGATGGTAGGCTTTGTTACTTTGGTCCCAGCTCTCTGCAGGTCATTCACTAGGTCCCCCCGCGTGGTTCTGATTTTTGCTCACCGTTCTTTTGATCATTTGACCCCCACGAGGTGAGATCTTGCGTGGAGCCCCAGATCTTCCATTTCCTAATAATTGCTCCCACAGTTGATTTCTTCAAACCAAGCTGCTTACCTATTGCAGATTCAGTCTTCCCAGCCTGGTGCAGGTGTACAATTTTGTTTCTGGTGTCCTTTGACAGCTCTTTGGTCTTGGCCATAGTGGAGTTTGGAGTGTGACTGAGGTTGTGGACAGGTGTCTTTTATAATGATAACAAGTTCAAACAGGTGCCATTAATACAGGTAACGAGTGGAGGACATAGGAGCCTCTTAAATAATAAGGTACAGGTCTGTGAGAGCCAGAAATCTTGCTTGTTTGTAGGTGTCCAAATACTTATTTTCCACCATAATTTGCAAATAAATTCATTAAAAATCCTACAATGTGATTTTCTGGATTTTTTTTTCTCATTGTCTGTCATAGTTGAAGTGTACCTATGATGAAAATTACAGGCCTCTCATATTTTTAAGTGGGATAACTTGCACAATTGGTGGCTGACTAAACACTTTTTGCCCCGCTGTATATCCAAAAGTTCTTCCTGGCTGTATGTAACAAGACTTAAGATTTCTTGGGGTAACAGTAAGAAATGATACGTAAAAAATAATACTGCATAGTTTCCTAAGAACCCGAAGCGACCATCTGTCAGCGCCAAATCACATGACTGAATAGAGATACGCGTCAGTTGGTCACAGATACCTTAAAAAGTAGGGGCATGGATTAGAAAAACAGTTAATATCTGGGGTGACCACCATGCAGCGTGACATCTCCTTCACATGGAGCTGATTAGGCACCAGTAGAATGTTGTGAGGAGTTTCTGGACATTGGTGGGTACTGGAACATGCTGTCGTAGACGTCAATCCACAGCATCCCAAACATGCTCAATGGGTGACATGTCTGGAGAGTATGCAGGCCATGGAAGAACTGGGACATTTTTGGCTCTCAGGAATTGTGTACAGATCCTTGAGACACGTGGTCATGCTGAAACAAGAGGTGATGTGGCAAATAACCGGCACAAAAATGGGCCTCGGGATCTCATCACGGCATCCCTGTGCATTCAAATTGCCATCGATAAAAAGCAAGCATGTTTGTTGTCCATAGCTTACGCATGCCCATACCAAAACCCCACCATGGGGCACTCAGTTCACAATGTTGACATCAGCAAACCTCTCACACGACACCATCTGCCCAGTACAGTTGAAACAGGGATTCATCCATGAAGAGCTCTCTTCTCTAGCATGTCAGTGGCCATCAAAGGCGAGCATTTGAAGTCAGTTATGACGCCAAACTGCAGTCAGGCCAAGACCCTGGTATGGACGACAAGCAAGCAGATGAGCTTACCGGAGACGGTTTCTGACAGTTTGTACAGAAATTCTTCAGTTGTGCAAACTCACTGTTTTATCAGCTTTGCGGGTGGCTGGCCTCAGACAATCCATGTCGGTAAAGAAGCAGGATGTGGAGGTCCTGGGCTGATGTGGTTACATGTGGTCTGCGGTTGTGGGGCCGGCTGGATGTACTGCCAAATTCTCTAGAAGGACGTTGGAGGCAGCTTATGGTAGAGAAATTAACATTGCATTTTCTGGCAAGAGCTCTGGTGGACATTCCCAGTCAGCAAAACTGCACATTTTAGAGTGGCCTTTTGTCCCCGCACAAGGTGCACCTGTGTAATGATCATACGGTTTAATCAGGGGCTGCAGGTAGCCTAGCTGTTACAGCATTGGACTAGTAACAGAAAGGTTGCAAGATTGAATCCCCGAGCTGACAAGGTACAAATCTGTTATTCTGCCCCTGAACAAGGCAGGTTCACTGTTCCTAGGCCGTCATTGAAAATAAGAATTTATTCTTAACCGACTTGCCTAGTTAAAATAAAACATTCTCAATATGCCACCCCTGTCAGGTGGATGGATTATCTTGGCAAAGGAGAAATGCTCACTAAAAGGGATATAAACACAAAATTAGAGATATGCTTTTTGTGCATATTGAACATTTCTGGGATCTTTTATTCTTCACATGTTGGGTTTCTATTTTTGTTCAGTGTAAAAGGATTGCTGAGAAATATTTACTTGAAGTTGGGATATTTGGACTTAGCCAGGCCTCATCGAAGACTCTAGGCAACAAAGCAAGAATTGGTGTAATATAAAGATTTACAGCATGGCCTATAATATGGAGTAGTATTTCGGCAAGTCACTATATTTTTTGTGTGTGGAAAAAAAATATTAAAAGAATGTGGTACGTGTGGTCCAGTGGATTTTCTTAGCCAAATACTTATAAATCTGTTGTTCGTCACTTTTGCTCCATTAAGTACGGTTCAAATTGAGCAAGACTTCAATACATCCCCAAAAATATGACATACTGACCAACCTTTCAAATGTCTGCAAATGATCTGCATCCACATAATCACTGACATTCATTGTCAGGTCTGACACCTGTTCAGTGGCCGAGTCCTGACACAATAGAAAAGAGTCACACTTAGGCCTACTGTAGATGTAGGCTAACTACATTTCTGAGAAATAACCACTTAAGATTTGAAATAACATTTTGAATAGCTGTATAGTTACCATTAAGTTGAAGATCAAGGTGGAATCCACAGTGATGGCTTTGACCAAGAAATTAGACTTGTCATCATTTGACTTGTACCGCAGGGTGTACAATTCCTTGCTGTCATTCCACCCTGTAGGAAGCAACTCCGACTTCTTGTCACCACTCCGAAGCTGAATTAAATGTAAATAACAGATTTATTCATTCATAATTACAGGTATGCATCGTCACGTGTCATGTTGCATAACGTCAGACCCTCTCAAGATAACTATTTAAAGCCACAATCATGAGTGTTTCAGCCCAATGTTAACCCCGCCACTTTTTAAAACGTAAACTAAGGATGAGGCTGAAAGAAAGTAACCACACATATTCATAGATGGATCAGATACAAAGAATGACGGTTCTAGCTACAGATTTTAAGAGCAAAGAACTTGATTTAACCAAACAGATGTGGTATCCATTGTAATTGGGGGTTACATGTTAGGTACGATTAGGCGTAGCACAGCATTTCAACAAACTTTAACTAGGCGATAAATCTTCGTTCTCTTTCGGTCAAACATGCATCTTCTAAAAAGTGTCCAGTTGCAGGTGGTTAATTTACGCAATAAGGCCCGAAGAAGTGTGGTATATGGCAAACAACGCGGAGTGCCTGGATACAGCCCTTAGCCGTGGTATATTGGCCATATACCACACACCCACGAGGTGCCTTATTGCAATTATAAATTGGTTACCAACGTAATTGGACCAGTAAATAGAATTATCGTTTGGTCATACCTATGGTATATTGTCTGATTAGCGCTAACTAGAGACCTGATTGGCAAGCTAATTCACAAAACACATCCACATAAGCAAAATAATTAGCATTATTTACATATTGGCATTCATACAAATTCAAGAAATGTATTGATTTGTCAACCCAGTTTGCTGACACCATGACAACTGGCTACCAGCGACAGATTAGCAGTCTGACATGCCTTGCTAACTAACTAGCTATAGCTAGCTATTTTTAGCCAATTGACAACAGTACCAACTAAATATATATATATATATATATATATATATATATATATGCTTGTAAATTAACTAGCCAACTATAGTTGGTTAGCGAGGATACATGTCAGACGGCTAATCTGGCGTTGTTAACAAATTGGGACTTTGTCAGTAAACTCTAAAGCACTTAGCCATAAAACATGGAATTATAAATTAAATCATTTGTAGACTGCAGGCATCACACTCACCTCATCTCCTAACCCAAGGCATTTGTACCCACTCTTTACAATTTCCCAGTGAACAAAACACACAACGACGTCTTGTGGACAGGTAATACTGCCTGCTACGCAGCTGTACAAAAGCTCTAAACCAGCCATCTTTCGGAAAGTTATGAATCGATAGCAATGTTTGACCGAAAACGAAAGACTTGCGAGAGGCACGGCTGTTTATGTTACTCATTTGGGACGATCTCAATGGCTGAACAACGCGATCTCTCCTTTCCCCTTGTCTCCTTCTCAAAACCCATTGGATGAGAAAACCAGAGGTACCGCCCCCCTGACCTTCTCCTCCAATGTGTTGTGAGGAGACGAGGAGAAAAGACGCGAGGACGATACAATTGAGATATTCCCATTTTTAGAATGTGAAAGTGATCCCTGGGGGAAGTGAACTCATCTCAGATTTTCAGAAAATTATGCCTAAAAAACAGTGTCTCGTGAAATATATGCCACTCAGAAGAGGCTTTCCATAGCATTGTACAGTACATTGACTGCATACATTTATAATAGGGCTATGGGAACGTGATCCCTGCGAGAATTGAGGACCACAATACGAGTCATAATACCCATAAAGCCTAGCGGTGACACCCGGAAATGATTCCAATCGTTTTTCCACCATTAATTTTACCATAGAGGATTTTAGAACTGCTTCATATAAGGTCTGTGTAGGCTTATCCTGCAGTGACTTTTGATACTGAGCAAATCTTTCTCGGACCAGGTCACTTTTGTCAATATATTCACCTGTATGCTATGTACGAGATTGTAACCACTACTCAGTGGTGGAAAAAGTACCCAATTGTCATACTTGAGTAAAAGTAAAGATACTTTCATAGAAAATGACTTGAGTAAAAGTCACCCAGTAAAATAATACTTGAGTGCAAATCAAAAACTATTTGGTTTTAAATATAGTTAAGTATTAAAAGTAAATGTACTTGCTGAAATATACTGAAGTATAAATGAGGTCAAATTCCTTATACTAGGCAAACCAGATGGCGCAATTATTAATATATATTTTTTTACATATAGCCAGAAGCACTCTCCAAAACTCAGATATAATTTACAAACAAAGCATTCTTGTTTAGTGAGTTCGCCAGACCAGAGACAGTAGGGGTGACCAGGGATATTCTCTTGATAAGCGTGTGAATTGGACCGTTTTCATGTCCTGCTAAGCATTCGAAATGTAGCAAGTACTTTTGGGTGTCAGGGAAAATGTATGGAATAAAAAGTACATTATTTTCTTTAGAACTGTAGTGAAATACATGTCAAAGTTGTCCAAAGTATAAATAGTACAGTAAAGTACAGATACTAATAAAAAAAAAAACGACTTAATTAAGTAAGAACTACAATGACTGACCGCTGAAGCGCCTAGGGGGCTGGGACCAGCTCGTGCGCCTACAATCAACGATAGGCTAAGTGAGTTTAAACCACGCCCAGTCTCCACTACTGCAGGATCTACTTCTGTCAGAGTATATTATAATAACTGTGTCAGGAACAAGTCAGTTCTCTGTTCTACCCTGCGTGGTGTTACAGCGAACCCGTATATACGAAAATTGCATTTACCACTTATTGCTTAGCTAATAAAAAGTACATAGTATACAATATGGTGACTCAGTGTCATATTTATCCTGATACCAGATTCGATTGACGCAACCCTTAACACTACATTGGCTAAAGTTGCACCGTATCTCATCATGGTGTAATCTGACTTTCCCAAGCGGTGACATGCTAGCGAATGTGCCTAATGTTAGCGATTAGCACTAACTAGCTATCGTTAAATATGCCTACTTTGGTGGAATAGCTCACTTGTGGGGTCTGGGGAAAAGTCTGACTACACTAACAATGAGCTAACGTAATTAGCTAGCTACACATTAGCTAAATATCCCTGCCCTGGCATGTCACCACATGGAAAAGTGTGACTACACAAACGGTGAACTAACATTAACTAGCTCGCTCACAAAGTACTTGTGGGCTCAATGTTTCCACATACAAAACACAAACAGTTTTGTTCCACGATTGCATCTGTTGTTTCTGACTAATCAAATGACCTGGAAGTCATTTATACATGTCAGCAGGGATGGAAATAATTTTCAGACTGGACTAGTAGACAATGTGCCAAACTAGCCTGACACAGCAGTAAAATGGTTAGTAGAAAATGTGCCAAACTAGCCTGGCACAGCAGTAAAATGGTTAGTAGAAAATGTGCCAAACTAGCCTGACACAGCAGTGAAATTGTGCCTATACAAACATCGCATGCCACAGATTTAGGACCTGACTGTTATCTGGGCTAGTAGAAATCATGGTCTGCTGGCCAGTGGCCAAAATCGTTATGTTCCATCCTTGCATGTCAGTCCCTTTCAGACGATCCTTGTTTATCACTGTTGGTCCTCCTCGGTGACCTCACGGCTGAGGGTTTTAACTTTTCTCTTGAGAATTAGAATCAGAAGTACAGCGTACAGTTAATCGCAATATTTCACCTCTTCAGGCAAATAGTACCCTAGACTCAGTGACAACACACAGGTCAGCAGCTGTCATTTTCTGGTGGGAAAGTGAAATGGCCCTGTATTTCCCAGAAAAGGTAGCTCATCCACTATGGCAGAAGAGGAAGATCCAGACTGTTGATTGGGGAAACAAGAACAAACAATGAGGCATGAGAATCGGGTGTTGAGGGATTACTTGTCGCCTTGTCAAATGTGGGTTTGTGTTATGATAAATAATGCGTTTTCGTTCCAGATAAAGATCAATCAATCATCAATGAAATGTATTTTAAAACCCCTTTTTACATCAACCAATGTCACAAAGTGCTATACAGAAACACAGCCTAAAACTCCAAACAGTAAACAATGCAGATGTAGAAGCACGGTGGCTAGGAAAAAACACCTAGAAAGTCCAAAACCTAGGAAGAAACCTAGAGAGGAACCAGGCTCTGAGGGGTGGCCAATCCTCATCTGGCTGTGCCGGGTGGAGATTATAACTGTACATAGTCAAGATATTCAAATGTTCATAGATGATCAGCAGGGTCAAATAAAAGTAATCACAGGGGTTGTGGAGGTGTAACAGGGTGCAACAGGTCAGCACCAGTAGTAAATGTTAGTTGGCTTTTCATAGCTGAGCATTCAGAGTTCGAAACAGCAGTTGTGGTAGAGAGAGAGAGAGAGAGTCGAAAACAGCAGGTTCGGGACAAGGTGGCACATCCGGTGAACAGGTCAGGGTTCCATAGCCAGAGGCAGAACAGTTGAAACTGGAGCAGCAGCATGATAAGCCTGACTGTGGACAGCAAGGAGTCATCTGGCCAGGTCATCCTGAGGCATGGTCCCCGGTCCTCCGGGAGGGAGAGAGAATTAGAGGGAGCATACTTAAACTCACACAGGACACCGGATAAGACAGGAGAATTACACCAGATATAACAGACTGACACTAGCCCCCAGACACATAAACTATTGCAGCATAGATACTGGAGGCTGAGAAAGGAGGGGTCGGGAGACAATGTGGCACCGTCCAACAATACTCCCGGACAGGGTCAACCAGGCAGGATATGACCCCACCCACTTTGCCAAAGCACAATCCCCACACCACTAGAGGGATATCTGCAAACCACCAATTTACTACCCTGAGACAAGACTGAGTATAGCCCACAAAGTTCTCCCACACGGCACAAACCTGAGGGGGCGCCAACCCGGACAGGAAGATCACGTCAGTGACTCAACCCACTTAAGTGACACACCCTTCCTAGGGACGGCATGGAAGAGCACTAGTAAGCCAGTGACTCAGCCCTCGTAATAAGATCAGATGCAGAGATTCCCAGTGGAGAGAGGGGAACCTGCCAGGCAGAAACTGCAAGGGTGGTTCGTCGCTCCAGTGCCTTTCCGTTCACCTTCGCTGAAGAGATGAGTCTTTAATAAAGACTTAAAGATGATGATACAGCATTGAAAAAGACCTACCACTGTGCCAGTGTGATCTGAGCGCGAGGACTACAACACCTCGAGCCCGTGAAGACCGGTCAGTAACTCATCAAATATGATACAATATTGTTTAAAACATTTAATATGTAGATGCTTTTACCCATGTTTTAGACATGAGGCTTGACATGTGGAACATCAGGCTTACCCCACTTTGAAACAGGGAAGGATCAACGCTAGAGGTCGACCGATTATGATTTTTCAACGCCGATACTGATTATTGGAGGACCAAAAAAAGATGATACCGATTAATCGGACAATTTTTTAAATGTTAATTTCTAATAATGACAATTACAACAATACTGAATGAACACTTATTTTAACTTAATATAATACATCAATAATATCAATTTAGCCTCAAATAAATAATGAAACATGTTCAATTTGGTTTAAATAATGCAAAAACAAAGTGTTGGAGAAGAAAGTAAAAGTGCAATATGTGCCATGTAAGAAAGCTAACGTTTAAGTTCCTTGCTCAGAACATGAGAACATTAAAACCTCTTCATCCTACCCCCTCCTTTTTTGAAAATTCTGTTAAAAATCGCGCAACTTTTCAGCGTCCTGCTACTCATGCCAGGAATATAGTATATGCATATGATTAGTATGTGTGGATAGAAAACACTCTGAAGTTTATAAAACTGGTTAAATCACGGCTGTGACTATAACAGAGCGTGTGTTTCATTGAAAAACGCAAGAAAAACTGCTCTCTGAAAGCAAAAAATAATTTCCATAAGTCACTTCCACCAGTTGTTAAAGGAGAACAGAATTTAATGGGAATTTGCCTGCACCATCTACAAATTCCGCACGATGGCGCCATTGTACTAATTTTCAATCGAATTAATTGTTGGAAAATCCATCTGTCTGACCCCAAGTTCTCCAGTCTTCACCCGGATGCAGTTTAGCGAGAGATCAGATTGCATTGTTGTTGAAGTGAGGACCTATTGAAGAGACATCGCCCTGTAATCGTTTTGATAGATTATAAACGTTTACTAATACCTAAAGTTGGATTACAAAAGGATTTCGAAGTGTTTTGTGAAAGTTTATCGTCGACTTTTTTAATTTTAAAAAATTACGCAGCGTTTAAAAACGATGATTTTTTCTGAATGACACAGATCCCATACAAAGCTATTTTGGGTATATATGGACCGATTTAAACGAAAAAAAGACCCAATAGTGATGTTTATGGGGCATATAGGAGTGCCAAGAAAGAAGCTCGTCTAAGGTAATGAATGTTTTATATTTTATTTCTGCGTTTTGGGTAGCGCCGTCTATCGCAAAATCTGTTGTTTACGTGTCGAGCTGGCATTTTGGGGGGTGCATGCTATCAGATAATAGCTTCTGATGCTTTCGCCGAAAAGCATTTTAAAAATCTGACTTGCTGGCTAGGTTCACAACGAGTGTAGCTTTAATTTAATACCCTGCTTGTGAATTTTGATCAAGGTTTGAGTTTTAACGAGTACATTTAGCATTTAGCGTAGCGCATTTGCATTTCCAGGTGCCTACTTGGGACATATGCGTCTCAAGTAGGGGCAAGAAGTTAAGAAAGCTGGTGGTTCCTTTTAACATGCGTCTTCAATATTCCCAGGTAAGAAGTTTAAGGTTGTAGTTTGTATTTCATATACCTTTGACTATTGGATGTTCTTATAGGCACTTTAGTATTGCCAGTGAAACAGTATAGCTTCCGTCCCTGTCCTCGCCCCTACCTGGGCATGAACCAGGAACACATCAACAACAGCAACCCTCGAAGCAGCGTTACCCATACAGAGCAAGGGGAATAACTACTCCAAGTCTCAGAGCGAGTGACGTTTGAAACGCTATTAGCGCACACCCCACTAACTAGCTAGCCATTTCACATCAATTACACCAGCCTAATCTCGGAAGTTGATGAGCTTGAAGTCATAAACAGCGCAATGCTTGAAGCACAGCAAAGAGCTGCTGGCAAAACACATGAAAGTGCTGTTTGAATGAATGCTTACGAGCCTGCTGGTGCCTACCATCGCTCAGTCAGACTACTCTATCAAATCATATACTTAATTATAACATAATAACACACAGAAATCCGAGCCTTTGGTCATTAATATGGTCGAATCCCTGAACTATCATCTCGAAAACAAGACGTTTATTCTTTCAGTGAATTACGGAACCGTTCCGTAACGGGTGGCATCCATAAGTCTAAATATTCCTGTTACATTGCACAACCTTCAATGTTATGTCATAATTACGTACAATTCTGGCAAATTAGGTGGCCCAAACTGTCGCATATACCCTGACACTGCGTGCAATGAACGCAAGAAAAGTGCCACAATTACACCTGGTTAATTGTGACTAGGGGGCAGTATTTTCATTTTTGGAAAAATAACGTTCCCGTCATAAGCAGGATATTTTGTCAGGACAAGATGCTAGAATATGCATATAATTGACAGCTTAGGATAGAAAACAATCTAAAGTTTCCAAAACTGTAAAAATATTGTCTGTGAGTATAACAGAACTGATGTTGCAGGCGAAAGCCTGAGAAAAATCCAATCCGGAAGTGCTTCATGTTTTGAAAGCGCTGCGTTCCAATGCTTCCCTATTGACCAGTGAATGTGCTATCAACCAGATTACTCTTTCTCCTTATTCCCGAAGGTGTCTGCAGCATTGTGACTAGTTTTACGCATTTATGTTGAAGAATACCCGTAAGCGGCTACATTGCGCAAGTGGTCACCTGATGGCTCCCATAGTGACTCTTGCGTAAAATACAGAGGTAGCCATTATTCCAATCGGTCCTACTGAAAAACTAATTGTCCGACGGATATATTATCGAATAGATATTTGACAAACACCTTGAGGATTGATTATAAACAACGTTTGCCATGTTTCTGTCTATTATGGAGCTAATTTGGAATATTTTTCGGGGTTTTTGTGACTGCAATTTCTGGGCGATTTCTCAGCCAAACGTGAAGAACAAACGGAGCTATTTCGCCTACAAAAATTATATTTTTGGAAAAAAGGAACATTTGCTATCTAACTGGGAGTCTCGTGAGTGAAAACATCCGAAGCTCATCAAAGGTAAACAATTTAATTTGATTGCTTTTCTGATTTCCGTGACCAAGTTACCTGCTGCTAGCTGGACAAAATGCTATGCTAGGCTATCGATAAACTTACACAAATGCTTGTCTAGCTTTGGCTGTAAAGCATATTTAGAAAATCTGAGATGACAGGGTGATTAACAAAAGGCTAAAACTGTGTCTCAATATATTTTGTTTGTGATTTTCATGAATAGGAATATTTTCTAGGAATATTTATGTCCGTTGCGTTATGCTAATTAGTGTCAGGCGATGATTACGCTCCCGCATGCGGGATGGGTAGTCACAAGAGGTGTTGCCTGCTAACCTGGATTTCTTTTAGCTAAATATGCAGGTTTAAAAATATATACTTCTGTGTATTGATTTTAAGAAAGGCATTGATGTTTATGGTTAGGTACACATTGGAGCAAGGACAGTTATTTTTCGCTAATACCGCATCGATTATATGCAACCCAGGACACTCTAGATAAACAAGTAATATTATCAACCATGTGTAGTTAACTAGTGATCATGATTGATTGGTTGTTTTTTATAAGATAAGTTTAATGCTAACTAGCAACTTACCTTGGCTTACTGCATTCGCGTAACAGGCAGGCTCCTCGTGTAGTGCAATGAGAGGCAGGAGGTTAGAGCGTTGGACTAGTTAACTGTAAGGTTGCAAGATTGAATCCCCGAGCTGACAAGGTAAAAATCTGTCGTTCTGCCGCTGAACAAGGCAGGTAACCCACCGTTCCTAGGCCGTCATTGAAAATAAGAATGTGTTCTTAACTGACTTGCCTAGTTAAATAAAGATTAAATTTAAAACGGCCAAAAATACCGATTTCCGATTGTTATGAAAACTTCGGCCATTCCGATTAATCGGTCGACCTCTAATCAATGCCACCCTCAGCAAGGAGATCTGCTGGAAGTGATGTACTCTCACGGTCTCTCACTCTGGGGGTAAGATACTATTTAAACATCAAGGATATACATTCCCACTGTGCCCATGATAAAATGCAATGTGAATTGTGTTGTACTACTGAATGAAACTGAGGAGATGCACTCAGACCAGACTTTGTGATTGGCTGCTTTGAACAAAACTTGAATTTAATATAGCCTACTCTAGGAGCCTATTGTTTGTGTATGATTCATTGTTCACTTGTCAGGTACAGACAGGGTACAGGTACAGGTACAGACAGGGATGACTGGGACCTACAGCAAGTAAGAAATAATTTGAACATCACAGATATCAATTCCCTCTGTGCCCATTCCAAAGTTAACTAAATTACATTAGTTGCCTGCTTTGACCAAAACTTGTATGTAATATAACCTATTCTGGGAGCCTAGTGTGTGTGTATGAACTATGTGGAATATTTTTAGACCTTAGACTTCCCTGAAATCAGGTACTGACAGGAGGTCCACACAACGAAGAAGCAGGTGTCCCTTCCAGTGATGTGGAGCTAACCTTGGACCTAGTGCCAGTAAGGATGGTCTTGACAGAGGCGGTAAGACCCTCCTGCCTTGATATATAAATCCTTCGAATTCACTGCCTCGTCAATTTATTTATTTTTTTGTATTTTTATTTAACTAGTCAGTTAAGAACACATTCTTATTTACAATGACGGCCTACCAAAAGTCCTCCTGCGGGGACGGGGGCCTGGAATTAAAGTAAATAAATACAATATAAATATAAATATAGGACAAAACACACATCACAACAAGAGACACAACACTACATGAAGAGAGACCTAAGACAACAACATAGCATCGCAGCAGCACATGACAATACAGCATGGTATCAACATAACAACAACAACATGTTAGCAACACCACATGGTAGCAACACAACATGGCAGCAGCACAAAACATGGTACAAACATTATCGGGCACAGTCAACAGCACAAAGGTCAAGAAGGTAGACACAACAGTACATCACACAAACCAGCCACAACTGTCCATAAGAGTGTCCATAATTGAGTCTTTGAATGAAGAGATTAAGATAAAACTGTCCAGTTTGAGTGTTTGTTGCAGCTCGTTCCAGTCGCTAGCTGCAGCGAACTGAAAAGAGGAGAGACCCAGGGATGTGTGCGCTTTGGGGAGCTTTAACAGAATGTGACTGGCAGAATGGGTGTTGTATGTGGAGGATGAGGGCTGCAGTAGATATCGCAGATAGAGCGGAGTGAGGCCTAAGAGGGTTTTATAAATAAGCAGCAACCAGTGGGTCTTGCAACAGGTATACAGAGATGACCAGTTTAAAGAGGAGTATAGAGTGCAGTGGTAAAGGTCCCTTGCGTCAAAGGGACACTTGACCTCCACCACTGCTGTGGTGACCATCTGTTGAGGCACCCAGGATCCCAGATGCTGTGACCCAAAGCCCTGACTCCTGCACATCAATACCTGTAGCTATTTTGGATGCCTTGATGCTTTCCTCTTCGTTATCTGTGCCCCACTTTACAGACGACACCCTATCCAACAACTGTGATCTGAGGTCACCTATAGAGTTGGGTTGCCATGGCGCCGACAGAGATGGCTGCCTCGCTTCGTGTTCCTAGGAAACTATGCAGTTTTTTGTTTTTTTACGTGTTATTTCTTACATTAGTACCCCAGGTCATCTTAGGTTTCATTACATACAGTCGAGAAGAACTACTGAATATAAGATCAGCGTCAACTCACCATCAGTACAATCAAGAATATAATTTTCGCGAAGCGGATTCTGTGTTCTGCCTTTCAACCAGGACAACGGAATGGATCCCAGCCGGCGACCCAAAAAAACGACTCCGTAAAAGAGGGAAACGAGGCGGTCTTCTGGTCAGACTCCGGAGACGGGCGCATCGTGCACCACTCCCTAGCATTCTTCTCGCCAATGTCCAGTCTCTTGACAACAAGGTTGATGAAATCCGAGCAAGGGTAGCATTCCAGAGGGACATCAGAGACTGTAACGTTCTTTGCTTCACGGAAACATGGCTCACTGGAGAGACGCTATTGGAGGCGGTGCAGCCAGCGGGTTTCTCCACGCATCGCGCCGACAGAAACAAACATCTTTCTGGTAAGAAGAGGGGCGGGGGCGTATGCCTTATGGCTAACGAGACGTGGTGTGATCACAGAAACATACAGGAACTCAAATCCTTCTGTTCACCTGATTTAGAATTCCTCACAATAAAATGTTGACCGCATTATCTACCATGAGAATTCTCTTCAATTATAATCACAGTCATATATATTCCCCCCCAAGCAGACACATCGATGGCTCTGAACGAACTTTATTTGACTCTTTGCAAACTGGAATCCATACATCCTGAGGCTGCATTCATTATAGCTGGGGAGTTTAACAAGGCTAGTCTGAAAACAAGACTCCCTAAATTGTATCAGCATATCGATTGCGCAACCAGGGCTGGAAAAACCTTGGATCATTGTTATTCAAACTTCTGCGACGCATATAAGGCCCTGCCCCGCCCTCCTTTCGGAAAAGCTGACCATGGCTCCATTTTGCTGATCCCTGCCTACAGACAGAAACTAAAACAAGAAGCTCCCACGCTGAGGTCTGTCCAACGCTGGTCCGACCAAGCTGATTCCACACTCCAAGACTGCTTCCATCACGTGGACTGGGATATGTTTCGTATTGCGTCAGATAACAACATTGACGAATACGCTGATTCGGTGTGCGAGTTCATTAGAACGTGCGTTGAAGATGTCGTTCCCATAGCAACGATTAAAACATTCCCTAACCAGAAACCGTGGATTGATGGCAGCATTCGTGTGAAACTGAAAGCGCGAACCACTGCTTTTAATCAGGGCAAGGTGACCGGTAACATGACCGAATACAAACAGTGCAGCTATTCCCTCCACAAGGCTATCAAACAAGCTAAGCGTCAGTATAGAGACAAAGTAGAATCTCAATTCAACGGCTCAGACACAAGAGGAATGTGGCAGGGTCTACAGTCAATCACGGACTACAAGAAGAAAACCAGCCCAGTCACTGACCAGGATGTCTTGCTCCCAGGCAGACTAAATAACTTTTTTGCCCGCTTTGAGGACAATACAGTGCCACTGACACGGCCTGCAATGAAAACATGCGGACTCTCCTTCACTGCAGCCGAGGTGAGTAAAACATTTAAACGTCTCGCAAGGCTGCAGGCCCAGACGGCATCCCCAGCCGCGCCCTCAGAGAATGCGCAGACCAGCTGGCCGGTGTGTTTACGGACATATTCAATCAATCCCTATACCAGTCTGCTGTTCCCACATGCTTCAAGAGGGCCACCATTGTTCCTGTTCCCAAGAAAGCTAAGGTAACTGAGCTAAACGATTACCGCCCCGTAGCACTCACTTCCGTCATCATGAAGTGCTTTGAGAGACTAGTCAAGGACCATATCACCTCCACCCTACCTGACACCCTAGACCCACTCCAATTTGCTTACCGCCCAAATAGGTCCACAGACGATGCAATCTCAACCACACTGCACACTGCCCTAACCCATCTGGACAAGAGGAATACCTATGTGAGAATGCTGTTCATCGACTACAGCTCGGCATTCAACACCATAGTACCCTCCAAGCTCGTCATCAAGCTCGAGACCCTGGGTCTCGACCCCGCCCTGTGCAACTGGGTACTGGACTTCCTGACGGGCCGCCCCCAGGTGGTGAGGGTAGGCAACAACATCTCCACCCCGCTGATCCTCAACACTGGGGCCCCACAAGGGTGCGTTCTGAGCCCTCTCCTGTACTCCCTGTTCACCCACGACTGCGTGGCCACGCACGCCTCCAACTCAATCATCAAGTTTGCGGACGACACAACAGTGGTAGGCTTGATTACCAACAACGACGAGACGGCCTACAGGGAGGAGGTGAGGGCCCTCGGAGTGTGGTGTCAGGAAAATAACCTCACACTCAACGTCAACTAAACTAAGGAGATGATTGTGGACTTCAGGAAACAGCAGAGGGAATACCCCCCTATCCACATCGATGGAACAGTAGTGGAGAGGGTAGTAAGTTTTAAGTTTCTCGGCATACACATCACAGACAAACTGAATTGGTCCACTCACACAGACAGCATCGTGAAGAAGGCGCAGCAGCGCCTCTTCAACCTCAGGAGGCTGAAGAAATTCGGCTTGTCACCAAACGCACTCACAAACTTCTACAGATGCACAATCGAGAGCATCCTGTCGGGCTGTATCACCGCCTGGTACGGCAACTGCTCCGCCCTCAACCGTAAGGCTCTCCAGAGGGTAGTGAGGTCTGCACAACGCATCACCGGGGGCAAACTACCTGCCCTCCATGACACCTACACCACCCGATGTTATAGGAAGGCCATAAAGATCATCAAGGACAACAACCACCCGAGCCACTGCCTGTTCACCCCGCTATCATCCAGAAGGCGAGGTCAGTACAGGTGCATCAAAGCTGGGACCGAGAGACTGAAAAACAGCTTCTATCTCAAGGCCATCAGACTGTTAAACAGCCATCACTAACATTGAGTGGCTGCTGCCAACACACTGACTCAACTCCAGCCACTTTAATAATGGGAATTGATGGGAAATGATGTAAAATATATCACTAGCCACTTTAAACAATGCTACCTAATATAATGTTTACATACCCTACATTATTCATCTCATATGTATACGAATATACTGTACTCTATATCATCTACTGCATCCTTATGTAATACATGTATCACTAGCCACTTTAACTATGCCACTTTGTTTACATACTCATCTCATATGTATATACTGTACTCGATACCATCTATTGTATCTTGCCTATGCTGCTCTGTACCATCACTCATCCATATATCTTTATGTACATATTCTTTATCCCCTTACACTGTGTATAAGACAGTAGTTTTGGAATTGTTAGTTAGTTTACTTGTTGGTTATTACTGCATTGTCGGAACTAGAAGCACAAGCATTTCGCTACACTCGCATTAACATCTGCTAACCATGTGTATGTGACAAATAACATTTGATTTGATTTGATTTAGAGACCTACCAATCATATAGTAGGAAATATCCTATAAATCAAGACTGTGAATGCATGTACCACCATGAATAAATAAATACTTTGAATATTTTTCTCTGGTACAGGCTGGATGTCTAACAAAGTTCATTCAGAATATTAATAGATTTTCTCATTAATGACAACATTCTAGAACTGAGTTATCACTCATCTAAGTCTAGAATTGTTTACTTGTAGAATGTTGACAGCTGTATAAAACACATTGTATTGCTAAGATGCTCAAACTTAACTTAATAGTTACACTCACCAACACAGGATAAACTTTATCCCTCAGGCTGGCCCTGACCAAACCAATAAATTGCATCTCACTATAGCTGCACCTCTCCACATTGTCAGATTTACAGTACAGTGGTCTTCTCCCCTTTTAATGCTCTTATGCTCATCCTTGGAAAAACGCCATAAGGGCTGAAATAGACAAAGTCAACATATTGTACAAACAATTATCTAGGTTAAGTAATACAACATTTTTTTTTATACAGTGGGGCAAAAAAGTATTTAGTCAGCCACCAATTGTGCAAGTTCTCTCACTGAAAAAGATGAGAGAGGTCTGTAATTTTCATCATATGTACACTTCAACTATGACAGACAAAATGAGAAAAAAATATCCAGAATCACATTGTAGGATTTTTAATTTATTTATTTGCAAATTACAGTGGAAAATAAGTATTTGGTCAATAACAACAGTTTATCTCAATACTTTGTTATATACCCTTTGTTGGCAATGACAGAGGTCAAACGTTTTCTGTAAGTCTTCACAAGGTTTTCACACACTGTTGCTGGTATTTTGGCCCATTCCTCCATGCAGATCTCCTCTAGAGCAGTGATGTTTTGGGGCTGTTGCTGGGCAACACGGACTTTCAACTCCCTCCAAAGATTTTCTACGTGGTTGAGATCTGGAGACTGGCTAGGCCACTCCAGGACCTTGAAATGCTTCTTACGAAGCCACTCATTCCTTGCCCGGGCGGTATGTTTGGGATCATTGTCATGCTGAAAGACCCAGCCACATATAATCTTCAATGCCCTTGCTGATGGAAGGAGGTTTTCACTCAAAATCTCACGATACATGGTCCCATTCATTTTTTCCTTTACACGGATCAGTCGTCCTGGTCCCTTTGCAGAAAAACAGCCCCAAAGCATGATGTTTCCACCCCCATGCTTCACAGTAGGTATGGTGTTCTTTGGATGCAACTTAGCATTCTTTGTCCTCCAAACACGACGAGTTGAGTTTTTACCAAAAAGTTATATTTTGGTTTCATCTGACCATATCACATTCTCCCAATCTTCTTCTGGATCATCCAAATGCTCTCTAGCAAACTTCAGACGGGCCTGTCCACGTCTGGCACTGCAGGATTTGAGTCCCTGGCGGCGTAGTGTGTTTCTGATGGTAGGCTTTGTTACTTTGGTCCCAGCTGTCTGCAGGTCATTCACTAGGTCCCCCCGTGTGGTTCTGGGATTTTTGCCCACCGTTCTTGTGATAATTTTGACCCCACGGGGTGAGATCTTGTGTGGAGCCCCAGATCGAGGGAGATTATCAGTGGTCTTGTATGTCTTCCATTTCTTCAAACCAAGCTGCTTACCTTACCTGATAACAAGTTCAAACAGGTGCCATTTATACAGGTAACGAGTGGAGGACAGAGGAGCCTCTTAAAGAAGAAGTTACAGGTCTGTGAGAGACAGAAATCTTGCTTGTTTGTAGGTGACCAAATACTTATTTTCCAACATAATGTGCAAATAAATTCATAAAAAATCCTACAATGTGATTTTCTGGATTTTTTTCTCATTTTGTCTGTCATATGATGAAAATTACAGGCCTCTCTCATCTTTAAGTGGGAGAACTTGCACAATTAGTGGCTGACTAAATACTTTTTTGCCCCACTGTATACTGCTCTGCTAACTAGCTAGCTAAAGATTAGTCAGTGGCTAGCTAAGACAGAGAAAGGGGACTGAATAAGTTCAACACTTTATTCAAATAATTTCGATACAGCACATGGATTCATCATGGATTGGGCACAGGTCTCTGATCGTGCTGGTGAACGGTTGCTGACAGAGTCAGACTTGATGTGCAGGAGCTTCCGGCATGAATTTGTAGTCAAATGAAGTCTTCTCTGTTGCTAATTAGCGTTTCAGTTTTCTTTTGTAAATTGAGGCGTATATATTGATTAAACTCACCTTGTCCGAGAGAGAATTACAAGGCTATCAAAATGTGACTCCAAGGTTAACCTACACCAGACACATACTTTGTTTAAAAAAAAAAAATAATTGTGGAAAAAAGATTGGAACCATTTCCGTGTTTGACCTCAAGGTGTTAAGGTTATTATGAAGCGTCCACTGTGCTGCACTATTGTCTATCACAGTATGAGTCATAAAAATCTAACCATAAATTGTTAACTTTGCCCATTTTGTACTTGACCTCTATAGATGCAGACCCGAAGACATTCAAGCAGCACTTTGAGAGCAAGCATCCCAAGTCTCCAATGGTCCCAGTACTGGTAGATGTACAGGCCTAAGTCAATCAAATCAAATGTATTTATAAAGCCCTTCTTACATCAGCTGACTACAGTTAATTGTTACCAGATTTAAATGAATAATGTAACAATTAGCTCATTAGGAATTTGGCGCAACAGGAGAGCGGTTGGTTAAAGAGTTACCATCTCCCAAATTAAACTCTGAAGGTCTTTACCTATCACATCCATAAAACAGTCAACGTATTAATCATAACCTCTTATCACATCATCATTCTGAACAGTCGTAACCTCCTTGCAACTGCAAAAACCCCAGCCTTACTTATGATTCAGCACTTCACAATTTGGTTGAATTATTTATTTGCTAGCAAACTAAATGATAACACAGGATAAATATACACACTTAATACATTACAAAAAGGTCCCTAGCGGACTGACAACAAATGGCGACTTGTTACAAAAGAGATGGAGAGGGAGGGAGAGAGAAAGACACTTATCATTGAAACATTTTACGAACTACCTCCACAGTAATCATATACTTTGCACACGAAACGCCGCCCGTTTGGAGTAAAAAATCATGAATGTATTTACATGTCAATGTCTTCGTTCACCGTGTGTCCTTTTCCACGGCACGCTTGTAATGCTCCGATTGTCCACGAACTGATTGTCCCCCCGTCTCTTCTACTGTTGTTCTCCTCTGCTGACGCCTGGCATCCGGGGACCCATCATGTAGTCCTGAACAGAACGACAGAGCTCAGTCTGCTTCCACTCACTCTGGAAGATGCTTATTTGAAGATAGGCTAGCCAGCCATGTAGATGGTTCTCGGTGGTGATGAGAGTAGTTAAATACGTTGGTTTGAAGAATAGTAGAATGGTCCCAATTCGATTTTCTAGATACTTTCCAGAGGACAGTTAAGTAGCGGTGCCAGTGATTGTCTGGGAGGTGACGTTATTGTCTCTACCTCGTGTTGACACTTTAGAGTTCGAACCACTTTGGACATGAGCTGCAGCTGCATGCCTCTCTGGTCTAAATGTTAATTTCTTTGCCCATCCTTTTATACACTCGGGTCGAAAGGGGCGGTTCCATCAGGCTGACACACTCTCTGACCTCACTCGTGTGTGGCTATTCACTGTGCAAAGTTTATAGAAAACAAATAATCTCTGATGGCTCCTAAAATCACAGCCATATCTTAACAAAAATACATTCATCATATTTAATGCACAATATAAAGGATGGAGACTTCGTACATGTAGTGTATATACTTTAAGTTACAGTAGTTCCTCTACAATATTTTTAATGACATCACAAAATAATATAAAATGAGTTTTCTATAGCTTGCCTCTGACCATTCCCCACATTCTATGTTAGAAATATTGTTAGAGTTTTGGCGGAACAACCCTCTTGAGACAAAGTACAATCCTTGGTGAATTTGGAGAGGGAGACCCTGGATCTCTCCTTTAACTTACAACAGGGCGTGAGGTATCAACCTCACCCCCCCCCCCCCCCCCCCCCCCCCGATTTGGATACATTCATGCCAATTGTCTATGGCTCAATTTGTGGAAATCACTCATCGCCTTTAATGTTGTGATTCACTGACACACGATGACCACGATTTGAATGCTGCAACTGAGACGGAACACACGCTGAGACCCCGAGTATGATTGGACTTGGGCCGGATATTTGTGACAACCACCTAAAAGGGGTGCAGAAGCACACCAGCTCCCCATTTTATGTTTATTCCATGGCCAACCATCTCTCTAGCTACTTCTTATTCCACACTATGCCTTTAATGTCTCATAGTCCCTCAACTTTGGAACTCTCCATCTTATCTCTATAAACCCACCCTACCTTAACCCATTTTCCCTATGCTGCTTCCTCCACTTGATCTTCTCCTGATTTTGATAACATTTACACTCAGTAACAAGTTTAAACGTGTTGTAATGTTTTTGAAAGAAGAAAAAAACTGTGCAATGCTGTCCTCCTGGTAAATGTGCTGCTCACAATTGACAGCAGAAACATGGACCTGTTAAATTGAAAAGAAGGGTGTTGATATAGCTGCGTTTAAGCATAGCTTCCTTGTTCTGAGTCTGTTAAGTGTGTTTCTCATTGTGCTGGAGTTGAACTAGTATTTTATATAAAACCTACCATCCAGTTTTTCAATTTTCCATCAAAATCACAACATGCGGTTTGCATTGTGTTATTTGTGCGGGTCTAATTCCTTAAAAGGAAAAGCAGAATCTCTCTTGGATAGTAATAATAGTTCATATGGTGCTCTTTGATGCCCCAGTTTTGGGGCATTTATGAATAAATGTTTACTTAAATTCAGATGTTTATATGTTATTGATTTCTTTACAACAATGTAATTGTTTGAGTTCAGGTGAAGGATGAGTGACTAGGTGCATTCTTGTCATATAAATATGCTTATTCATTCATGATGTTTGATACATTCTGCAATGAGTTAATCTGGCTTTGAATCTGCAACAGAACGTGTCAACAAGTTAGGTCTGAATTTATTTAATACAGCAGTGCATTCTGACACAATGAATTGAATCTTGTTCAAATAGTTGGCAGAAATGATAAGGTATTAAATAAAGATCTCCACTGGCTGAAGGAGAAGAGGATCTGGTAAAATAAAATAAAAAATGCATTTTTTCTAATATTGTAGATAGCTAGCTAGCTGTATTTGTATTTGTATTCATTATGGATCCCCATTAGCTGCTGCCAAAACGGCAACTACTCTTCCTGGGGTCCAGCAAAATTAAGAGAGTTTATATATTTTTTTTAAACAATACAATACATTCACAGATTTCACAACACACTGTGTGCCCTCAGGCACCACTACCACATATCTACAGTACTAAATCAATGTGTATGTATAGTGCGTATATAGGTTCTTTGCAAAACCTATCCTAGTATTTGTGGAACATTATAAATATCTGACTGCTACTAGAATAGTATTTTGTACAAGACAAGACCAAATGCATAAATAAAACAACCAATATTAGTTAAATAAAATATGTAACAGTAAATTAAAATATTCAATATATCTTTCGATTTGGATCAAGGTAGCTAATGACTAGCTAGCCGGCAGCAAAGGTTTCAGTTAGAGATGACCTGCAGGAGCTTGCGGGGATTTGTCGTCTTGCATAATGTCTACTTTGATGCTAATTAACATTTACGAATCTATCAGTAAATCAGGCTGAATATTGATAAGTCACCTTTTTCCTGAGAGATTTGCATGGTTATCAAAACGTCACGCAACAGCCAACAATAAAAACACAACCCATATTTGACGTATTTTTAAAAATCCACAATGGATAAAACGAATGGTGGAAAAATAATTGGAACCATTTCCGTTTTGACCGCTAGGTTTTATGGGTATTATGACACGTGGGACTCAATTCTAGGGGTGTGCCGATCTCGTCGTACTTGTATTCTACCCTCTTAGAGCTCCCCTGAATTATTTCAAAATTTTGTTAAAAATCACGCAACATTTCAACGTCCTGCTACTCATGCCAGGAATATAGTGTATGCATAGGATTAGTATGTGTGGATAGAAAACACTCTGAAGTTTCTAAAACTGGTTAAATAATGTCTGTGACTATAACAGAACGTGAACAGCAAGCGAAATCCCAAGAAAAACCTGGTCACAAAAACCCCAAAAAAGTATTCATCCGCCAGTCTCTGCATTGTCTATCGCAAAGGAAAATAAATAAAGGTAAGGTTACAGTTCCTACAGCTTTCCACACGATGTCGCCAGTACTGGCATTTTCATTGGTTTAAATCCTTGGTGGAATGACAAATAGGCCCTTCCTTTCGTCCAGTAAACAGGAAGAGACTTATGGGAGAGATACAAAGGACGATGATTTCAAGAGTAGCTGCTATTGAATACAGATCGCCCAGTGATCAATTTGATCGATTATTAACGTTTACAAATACCTAAAGTTGGGTTACAAAAGTAGTTTGAAGTGTTTTGTCAAAGAATATAGGCAACTTATTAATTTTAAAAAATGACGTTGCGTTTTGGAACGGAGCTTTTGGATGGATCAGACGGGCTATATAAATTGACATTTTGGGTATACATGGACGGATTTAATCGGGAAAAAGACCCAATTGTGATGTTTATGGGACATATAGGAGTGCCAACAAAGAAGCTCGTCAAAGGTAATGAATGTTTTATATTTTATTTAGGCTACGCTAATTATTTTGTTTATGTCCCCTTCAGGTATTTCGGGGTGTTGCATGCTATCAGATAATAGCTTCTCATGCTTTCGCCGAAAAGCATTTTAAAAATCTGACATGTTGGCTAGATTCACAACGAGTGTAGCTTTAATTCAGTACCCTGCATGTGTGTTTTAATGAAAGTTTGAGTTTTATCGAGTACTATTAGCATTTGGCATTGCGCACTTCCATTTCCTGTTGACTAGGTGGGACGCTAGCGTCTCACATGCCTCTAATTCGTTTTATAAAACTTGATAATCATAATCAGATTTACTCGTGATTGGAAAACCTGAAAGTGCGCTTTAAATGCCTGGTAAAGCCTATACTTTAAGTGTGCATTACTGCGCTATCACTCAGATTGTATCTTTATATTCCTTCACTCATTCACACACATTGTTCAAAGCTAAATGACCCTGACAGATGAAAATGCACATAAGGGCTATTTACTTATTCAGTCCTATTCAATTATCAACAAATTAGGCTAATAAATACCCTGATGAATGACTGGCTACTACTGCCTGTGTTTATTCCAGACAGATTTAGATTAAGGTAGGCTAATTTGATTGCCCCATATATTGTTTCACTTTAGAGAGGATACATTTTTTTCTCTCTCGACACTTATGCCACAACATTTGTTAAATAAACATGCCTGGATGAGAATAAATAATAATAGCAAGAAGAATGGTCTTGGATCACGACATAATTTTCAGCAATGGAAAAATTAAACCGACAGACTTATTGATTGATTGAATTTATTTGACAATTTGTAAAATAAACTCAGTAAAAAAGGAAACATCCCTTTTTTAGGACCCTGTCTTTCAAAGATAATGCGTAAAAATCCAAATAATTTCACAGATCTTCATTGTAAAGGGTTTAAACACTGTTACCCATGCTTGTTTCAATGAACCATAAACAATGAATGAACATGCGCCTGTGGAACGGTCGTGAAGACACTAACAGCTTACAGACGATAGGCAATTAAGGTCACAGTTATGAAAACTTAGGACACTAAAGAGGCCTTTCTACTGACTCTGAAACACACCAAAAGAAAAATGCCCAGGGTCCCTGCTCATCTGCGTGAACGTGCCTTAGGCATGCTGCAAGGAGGCATGAGGACTGCAGATGTGGCCAGGGCAATAAATTGTTATGTCCGTACTGTGGGACTCCTAAGGCAGCGCTACAGGGACACAGGACAGACAGCTGATCATCCTCGCAGTGGCAGACCACGTGTAACAACACCTGCACAGGATCGGTACATCTGAACATCACACCTGCGGGACAGGTTCAGGATGGCAACAACAACTGCCCAAGTTACACCAGGAACGCACAATCCCAGTGCTCAGAGTGTCCTCAATAGGCTGAGAGACGCTGGACTGAGGGCTTGTAGGCCTGTTGTAAGACAGGTCCTCACCAGGCATCAGCGGCTACAACGTCGCCTATGGGCACAAACCCACCGTCGCTGGACCAGACAGGACTGGCAAAAAGTGCTCTTCACTGATGAGTTGCGGTTTTGTCTCACCAGTGGTGATGGTTGGATTCGCATTTATAGTCAAAAGAATGATCGTTACACCGAGGCCTGTACTCTGAAGCAGGATCGATTTGGAGGTGGAGGGTTCGTCATGGTCTGGGGCGGTGTGTCACAGCATCATCGGACTGAGCTTGTTGTCATTGCAGGCAATCTCAACGCTGTGCGTTACAGGGAAGACATCCTCCTCCCTCATGTGGTACCCTTCCTGCAGGCTCATAATGACATGACCCTCCAGCATGACAATGCCACCAGCCATACTGCTCGTTCTGTGCGTGATTTCCTGCAAGACAGGAATGTAAGTGTTCTGCCATGGCCAGCGAAGAGCCCGGATCTCAATCCCATTGAGCACGTCTGGGACCTGTTGGATTGGAGGGTGAACGCTAGGGCCATTCCCCCCAGAAATGTCCGGGAACTTGCAGGTGCCTTGGTGGAAGAGTGGGGTAACATCTCACACCAAGAACTGGCAAATCTGGTGCTGTCCATGAGGAGGAGATGCACTGCAGTGCTTAATGCAGCTGGTGGCCACAACAGATACTGACAGTTACTTTTGATTTTTACCGCCTCCAGTTCAGGGACACATTATTCAATTTCTGTTAGTCACATGTCTGTGGAACTTGTTCAGTTTATGTCCCAGTTGTTGAATCTTGTTATATTCATACAAATATTTACTCATGTTAAGTTTGCTGAAAATAAACACAGTTGATAGTGAGAGGACGTTTCTTTTTTCACTGAGTTTATATACATAAGTGGGCTCCAGCCGGTGACACCTCCACATACAATTTAAGAAAATCATCAAGGACAACACAATAAAGCTTAACAGCTTATTTCCATTATGGTCCTGTCAAAGAGGGCAGGGGGAAGTGTGAATGCAACAAGGTTAGTCAGCAATTGTAATGGCAACAGACAATGACAGACTAAATTGTTGTTTGTTTCATAACATGAGATAATTAGTACAATTTCCTTTCCTATTAAACAACTATGGACAGGTACATCTCCCTTGTCTCACATACCCTTAATATAGTGAGGCAAAAAAAGTATTTAGTCAGCCACCAATTGTGCAAGTTCTCCCACTTAAAAATATGAGAGAGGCCTGTAATTTTCATCATAGGTACACTTCAACTATGACAGACAAAATGAGAAGAAAAAATCCAGAAAATCACATTGTAGGATTTTTTATTAATTAATTTGCAAATTATGGTGGAAAATAAGTATTTGTATTTGTCACATAGAAATCTTGCTTGTTTGTGTCTCTCACAGACCTGTAACTTCTTCTTTAAGAGGCTCCTCTGTCCTCCACTCGTTACCTGTATTAATGGCACCTGTTTCAACTTGTTATCAGTATAAAAGACACCTGTCCACAACCTCAAACAGTCACACTCCAAACTCCACTATGGCCAAGACCAAAGAGCTGTCAAAGGACACCAGAAACACAATTGTAGACCTGCACCAGGCTGGGAAGACTGAATCTGCTATAGGTAAGCAGCTTGGTTTGAAGAAATCAACTGTGGGAGCAATTATTAGGAAATGGAAGACATACAAGACCACTGATAATCTCCCTCGATCTGGGGCTCCACGCAAGATCTCACCCCCTGGGGTCAAAATTATCACAAGAACGGTGGGCAAAAATCCCAGAACCACACGGGGGGACCTAGTGAATGACCTGCAGAGAGCTGGGACCAAAGTAACAAAGCCTACCATCAGTAACACACTACGCCACCAGGGACTCAAATCCTGCAGTGCCAGACGTGTCCCCCTGCTTAAGCCAGTACATGTCTAGGCCCGTCTGAAGTTTGCTAGAGAGCATTTGGATGATCCAGAAGAAGATTGGGAGAATGTCATATGGTCAGATGAAACCAAAATATAACTTTTTGGTAAAAACTCAACTCGTAGTGTTTGGAGGACAAAGAATGCTGAGTTGCACCCAAAGAACACCATACCTACTGTGAAGCATGGGGGTGGAAACATCATGCTTTGGGGCTGTTTTTCTGCCAAGGGACCAGGACGACTGATCCGTGTAAAGGAAAGAATGAATGGGGCCATGTATCGTGGGATTTTGAGTGAAAACCTCCTTCCATCAGCAAGGGATTTGAAGATGAAACGTGGCTGGGTCTTTCAGCATGACAATGATCCCAAACACAACGAAGGAGAGGCTTCGTAAGAAGCATTTCATGGTCCTGGAGTGGCCTAGCCAGTCTCCAGATCTCAACCCCATAGAAAATCTTTGGAGGGAGTTGAAAGTCCGTGTTGCCCAGCAACAGCCCCAAAACATCACTGCTCTAGAGGAGATCTGCATGGAGGAATGGGCCAAAATACCAGCAACAGTGTGTGAAAACCTTGTGAAGACTTAGAGAAAACTTTTGACCTCTGTTATATACCCTTTGTTGGCAATGACAAAGTATTGAGATTAACTTTTGTATTGACCAAATACTTATTTTCCACCATAATTTGCAAATAAATTCATAAAAAATCCTACAATGTGATTTTCTGGATTTTTTTAGTTGTAGTGTAGTTGAAAATAGTTGCATGATGATGAAAATTACAGGCCTCATCTTTTTAAGTGGGAGAACTTGCACAATTGGTGGCTGACTAAATACTTTTTTGCCCCACTGTATATAAAACAATCAATCCCTAATATATACAAGAAAATTACAATATAATAAACAACAGGTAGCAAAAGGCAGACCATAAGCTATCCCGGGCATTTCCTTCTCAGCCACATACTATAATCTTATGACTCACTTTTGAGACATACTACTATTTAGCCATTTTTTCAGTGAGAACTTGAAGCTACCTATGGAGGTTATAAGTTTCAAATTATTTTAGAGGACTATTGCAAAGAATGGCAGCTGAGTATGAAAAAGTTTATTTCCCCGTACCACTTTTAAATCTAAAAGGAACAACATCAGTTTCAGTCCTTCTCGTGGAATAGTTATGGTTATCCCTTAATAATTTAAAGACAAAGTAGACCTACAAAACAACAAAAAAGTAGGCCAAAACAACCATACTGTATGGCCTCTGCAAGGTCTACAAAAAATAACTAGATTGAACAACAATGACAAGCTATAGATTCTGATTCATACATGATGTTTGGAGAAGGGTGAGACTTGTGCCCAGAGACGAGTGACTGAGAGTGAGTGAGTGAAAAGGCAGCACGTGTCTGTCTGGGGAAATGAGAGCAGACGGAGAGTGGCTTGTTCTAATCCAATCATTGCAGCAGGTTCAACAGATACTCCACCAGTTTCTTTTCAGACAGAATAACTAGACAGTAGTTGTTTGGAGCACACAGTGCTTCACACTGTTTGAGTGAACGAGAGATGCGTGCTGGCAGCTAAAAAATATATTTCTTCAGATTTGCGGATAATTACAAAAAATACTAATGTCATCATCTTATTTGGGAAATTCTCCATATCCGTTATGATACTTGTTTTGTCTGAGTACTCTGCAAACCCCGACTTAATTCCCCCTAGTTACGCTCACTTTTTTGGCAGAAACTAGCTACCACTCATTTGTTGCAAAGTTGTTATCTTCTTGATTCTACTTGAGACGCATATGTCTCAAGTAGGCACCTGGAAATGCAAATGCGCTACGCTAAATGCTAAATGTACTCGTTAAAACTCAAACCTTGATCAAAATTCACAAGCAGGGTATTGAATTAAAGCTACACTCGTTGTGAACCTAGCCAACAAGTCAGATTTTTAAAATGCTTTTCGGCGAAAGCATGAGAAGGTATTATCTGATAGCATGCACCACCTGAAAATACCTGAATGCGACGTAAACAAAGACTCTGCTTATCCGACGCAGCACAAAACGCAGAAATATTACCTTTGACGAGCTTCTTTCTTGGCACTCCTATATGCCCCATAAACATCACTATTGGGTCTTTTTTTCGTTTAAATCGGTCCATATATACCCAAAATAGCTTTCTATGGAAGCTGTGTCATTCAGAAAAAAACATCGTTTTTTAACGCTGCATCATTTTTTTAAATTAAAAAAGTCGACGATAAACTTTCACAAAACACTTCGAAATCCTTTTGTAATCCAACTTTAGGTATTAGTAAACGTTTATAATATATCAAAATGATTACAGGGCGATGTATATTCAATAGCTCCTCGTCTTCAAATCAATGGCTGCCATTGTCCACATTTACAACGTCCTGGTGGAGACTGGAAGAAACGGATGCCAGATACTTGGATTTTCCAACAAAAAATTCAATTGAAAATGACGACAATGGCGACATCGTGTGGAATTTGTATGAATTGCATGCAGGTCGATATTAAATTTTGTCCTCTTTTAACAACCCATGAAAGTGACTTATGGAAATTATTTTTAGCTTTCAGAGAGCAGTTTTTCTTGCGTTTTTCAATGAAACACACGATCTGTTATAGTCACAGCCGTGATTTAACCAGTTTTAGAAACTTCAGAGTGTTTTCTATCCACACATACTAATCATATGCATATACTATATTCCTGGCATGAGTAGCAGGACGCTGAAAAGTTGCGCGATTTTTAACAGAATGTTCGAAAAAGGAGGGGGTAGAAGTAAGAGGTTTTAAACTACACTTAGTGCATATTATAAAAAATGTCAGGTTTGAAGATAATCACTATTTAGCTCAAGTTTGTGATGTGAAACTCTGGCTTTCTGAAGCCTTTGGGGCTTTCACCAAATTGTGCCGAAAAACAGTTAATTACTCAGAGCTTTTAATACCCATATTCACATTAGTGACACCTGCTGGTCAGCAATGAAAAGCAGTATATGATGTTTACATGCAAGTATAGAAAAGGCTTTAATATTTCCTCACACTTTTTAGTTAACTGTTCCTTTAATTGCACTTTTAGTTAACGGTCCCAACAAGACACTCTAGACCCAAACTGCTACAGACCTGTATCTATCCAACCCTGCCTTTCTAAGGTCTTCGAAAGCCAAGTCAACAAACAGATTACCGATCATTTCGAATCCCACCGTACCTTCTGCGCTATGCAATCGGTTTCAGAGCTGGTCATGGGTGCACCTCAGCCACGCTCAAGGTCCTAAATGATATCATAACCGCCATCGATAAAAGACAATACTGTGCAGTCGTATTCGTCTGTAGTCCGGACCTCTGGCAGTCTCTATGAGGGTGCCACAGGGTTCAATTCTTGGGCCGACTCTCTTCTCTGTATACACCAATGATGTCACTCTTGCTGCTGGTGATTCTCTGATCCACCTCTACGCAGACGACACCATTCTGTATACTTCTGGCCCTTCTTTGGACACTGTTTCAACTAACCTCCAGACGAGCTTCAATGCCATTACAACTCTCCTTCCGTGGCCTCCAACTGCTCTTAAATGCAAGTAAATTCTTGCATTTAAAAATCTCCTTGCCAACAAAGCCAAAGCTTGGCTTCTCCTCTTGGCCTTTCGGCCCAAAACCGGATGAAGCCAACCCTCTCAGCACTCTTAGCACGGAGCGCCTTGACAAAATCGTCAAGAACTTTTGCACCTTTGACCCCATTCCAGGGAAGCCAAACAACACAGACATTCTTATCAGACATAACATATGTATTGGATGGCTACCCAAACACTACGGGTACTGAAAGGCTTTAACTGTTGAATCAAACATTGAATAGACACATGACAAGGTTCATCCGTCTACAACTATATTTCAACATTATAGATTTGAGTTACAGTTTTTTGGTTATCCCTTACATGTAAAACCTGTTTTCAAAATGCCACCAGCTGTCCATCACTACTGTAAATAAAAACACAGCATCTTGTTTACATTCTTTATTGTAACCACAATGTCACAAATCATTTGCATCTACCTTTCCAATTACTTTTAGAGTTTGGGATTTACAAATGTGTGCTTTTCATGTAATTTTTCGTTAATTCCAGTTAGGATTTAAGTATAACATTTGAGTGGTGGCTTTAGTGAGAGGTCTAATGCTTTAATATTCAATAATATCTGCCCTCCGAATTCATATCGAAGGAGAATTTTTCACGCCCTTATTAGTTACATTGTTTAAGTTTGAACGTGCAGACTGGCACTAAGAACAGCGGGAAAGTTTCTCTAGTCAACGCCAGTATTAGCGCAATGCCCTTCCCCATGGGCTAGGTCTGTCTTCTGTGCCGGCTCTGTCGCCCATCCCATGGGATGAACCTTGCGCGCCCACGGCTATTTCAGTGGATACAGCTGGAGAACTGCAAGGCAATCCCATTGTGCGCCACTCGGGAGCCATGACCTATATGACCAATAAATATTGTCCTGCTAATAACAGGGTTAATAATATATATGTGAGAATATCCAAGGGGCTTTTATATAATTCTAAATTAATAATAATAATAATCGCTTTGTTTAAAAAATAACAATATTTTGGAGATGATTTTGTTTTCAAATAACGTAAAATGAGCGAGAAAAAGGTAATTCTTGAACATGGGGTGAAACATTGTTACTAATTTGTAATAAAATTATTGTTACTAATTTGTAATTAAAGCCAGTTTGTTATTTAGAATTATTTATTTTGGTTTTTAGAGGGAGAGAAACTAAAAACCTTCAGCCATCTTATGGATCTGACAGTCGAGGCCGGCATGTGTATTGAACCAGCATCTGTAGCAACACAGCTTGCACTGCGATGCAGTGTCACCGCTGCGCCACTAAGGTGCTGTACAATTACAAGTAGGCCACAGTACTACAGAGACACAGTAGCGCCTTGTGACCCAAAAGCATAATCAGTGCTCTAACTCCCCTTTGGGCTGGTCTGGAGCAATGAAGTAGTGACTCAGGGTACAGTACTAAACCACAAATGACCTCTAAATCCCAGAGAATAGTCACAACACTTTTAGTGGAGCAACCACTGTACCAAGCAGTCAAACAGGGAAATGGCTTCAATTTTTCCACCATTCATTTTTCCCATAGGGAATTTTAGAAACACTTAAAATAAGGTTTACCCTGGCTTGACGTTTTGACAACCATGTAAATCTCTCTCGGACAATATGACTTTTATTATTATATTCGGCTCGATTTACGTTCAGATTCGAAAATGCTAATTAGCATCAAAGTAGACTTCATGCAAGACTACAAATCCTTGCAATCTCCAGCACATCTTCTCCAGCTGACACCTTTGCTAACAGATATTGTGTCAATTTAAAACTTGCACAAGACAGTTCAAATAATTGTCAATTTAATCCAATGAACCATTGCATTTCTGTTCAAAATTTTGTAACAAGACTGCCCAAATGTGCCTAATTGTTTTTTAAATAACTTTTCAAGTACCCTCTCCTCAAACAATATCATGGTATTCTTTCACTGTAATAGTTACTGTAAATTGCCAATATCAGATATGTCTATGTCCTGGGAAATGTTCTTGTTACTTACAACCTCATGCTAATCGCATTAGCCTACGTTAGCTCAACTGATCCTGAAGAAATTAAAGAAATGTAGCCAATTTCTTAATTACTACATTTAACTACCATTAGATAGTTAATCCAGAGATTCTTACCGTTGCCTCGATTTGGCAGTTTCATCCAGATCATCATGGCATTTGTAGCTCTACATGATAGCTACATTAGCATCTAATTAGCGGTTAATTATTATTTTTATTTTTTATTTTTTGGGGGCGAGGGGGGTAAATACAGGCGAATATATCGCGATTTTGGAGATATACACGATTATCAAAACGTTTCGCCAGGGTAACCTACACGAAACACAGCCCTTATTTTAAGTGTTTAAATCCCCTATGGGAAAAATGAATGGTGGAAAAACGATTGGAACCACTTCCTTGTTTGACCTCTAGGTTTTATGGGTATTATGACTCATACTGTGGTACTCTATTGAGTCTTAACATAGCAATCAATGGTTCAGTACAGTGTATTGATACATACTGTACCATAGATCTGGCAGACGACTGCGATGAAATTTCTCTGGACCGCGACCACAGATTATTTATAGCATGCGTCATTAGATGAGCACGGGAAAAAAGAAGCAACAACAGTGTTTCGCACTCATACATATTTCTCAGCACATCAAGGTTTTTTTTTATATTATTGTCTGTTTACACGGTGTATACCGTTTGGTTTGGGATTTAAAAAGGTACATTTGCAGTTATATGCAGCCATTGTTAGTTTATATTAGCAACGTGGAAGAAAATATATTCGTAGCTTCAAAACGAGAGGCCTGCTAGCTACTGTTTGCTTGTTGCAACAAGAACCCTCACGAGTTGGTCTTGTTTGAGCAGAAACGTTTTCCACAAATTTCAGGTACGTTAATGTTCGCTACTTGTATATCTGAACGTTGTCTTTCGTAACACGTTGTATAACTAGTTAATTAACTTGCATACAGTATCTTAGTACAGTAACTATCTACATGTGTGGTCATAGATTGCTACAGTTGTTACCTCCCCTGTCCATCTGTGCTAGCTAGCTAACGTGGTCAAGTCAAATAAGGTCTTTGGTCAAATGAACAACCTTAGCTAACCAAGATCAGCCGGTGTGTCAAACACACAGGCCGGTCGGATTTAACTAACTAGTAATGTTATGTGGAGTAAACTGAAACGTAACTGTTCGCTAATTAACTAACTATGTTAGCAGCATGTGTTGGCTAGCTAATGTTAGCGTAGGCAGCAAGTTGTGGTACAATAAATGCAAACAAACTTGCATCAACGGGGTGTAAATCCACGGTTCTCGTAAGACTAACGCCGTTTATTATGACCGTGTTTAAATTATGTTTATCTTCCCCTCTAGTGCTCAATCATCATGGCTGATGACTTTGACATAGAAGCAATGCTTGAGGCTCCATATCGAAAGGTGGGTTTTGGCCTAAGGTATTGTTTGTGATTGTAATGCACTTTATTGTAAATACTGTGGTGGTCTATGTCACTTCTTTGCCCCAGACCCCAAATTTCTAGCCTATTCTATGTGTGTTTCTGATGTGATGCTGCAGTTCCTTTTCAGACTATGAATAAATGCCCATCTATCTCTTTTTGTAGACTTGCCTAACGATATCTCACCTCTACTTCCATGAA
This sequence comes from Oncorhynchus clarkii lewisi, assembly GCF_045791955.1. Classification (NCBI taxonomy): domain Eukaryota; kingdom Metazoa; phylum Chordata; class Actinopteri; order Salmoniformes; family Salmonidae; genus Oncorhynchus; species Oncorhynchus clarkii. The sequence continues at coordinate 32,378,372 of NC_092153.1, forward strand.
TTCCAGTGTGATCTGTCAAAAAATGAAGGTAGTAATTGCCCAATGTATTGCTGTACTGTGGTCCCCTTGGTAACATAATTGTGGTCATTGAATGGCCAGTCTACAAGGCGAATGCAGTGGATGCACAATAACATTTAATTGAGGGACTGGGTTCTTGATCAGGCCTAGTTGGCATTCTCCTTTATCTCAACAACTGGGCAAATGTTTTGTGCATGGACTATGCCGAACCTGTCAACAAATGCCTAAACCATCTTCTGAGCATGTGGGTGTTAACCAAGAGTTTGCCAGCTGTCAAACAATGTCTGTCACATATCTGAGAAGTTTGTCAAAAAGTAGAGAAGTGTTCAGAATAGATTCTGACTGTTTCACCTCACATACAGCCTTTCTGCTTTGTGATAAACTGCAGAACTTTAGCCAGCTCGATTAGAAAAACACAAATGCCCATCGGGCCTGGTCGAGAAGCCAGTTCCTTTAATTTAAAAGACATATCATGGAGACAGTATTCAAATATCTGTATGCATGGTGTGGTTGTTCCACATGATTGACTTTACCCTGCTATTGATTTAAGACCGATATAGTGAAATCGGTCTCTGTAATGATAAAGGTTTGGTAAGCTGACACATTATTGAAAACATGATTGCATGTCCTCTACTTTCAATACATGAGATGTGTATGGATAAGTACAGGACGCAGGTATGTTAGTTCACAATGTTCACTCTCATTTCTCATTCTAGTGAGGAAGGAAGTGTGGGTTTTGTCGTTACACTGCATTCACCAA